>NC_133649.1:112956195-113264344 GCF_009905375.1 Apium graveolens
AATTATGATATTATAAAGTATGACTAATCATAAAAGATTATATGTTATGTGCTATATGGTTCTGTGTGGTTCGAGATTTTGTTCGGGTATTTTATTAAGCGTTAAATGGATTCATATTGAAAGATATATTATCCAGGTTTCGTTTTAATAGCTGATATTTCGTATAGAGCAATTGGCCTTATTTTGCATAAGATGGCGTATACCATATTGATTTTCCGAACATTCAGTTAATTTAAAACATATTTTATCCCATGAAAAATGATCTTTCCATTCCCCTACCGGGACGTCAAGACCAACAAAAATCGTATTTTTATTTCTTTAGAATCGTGGGACTTTTAAATATTCAATATATTTTGCTTTTTTGAATTATTCGTAATTTTTAGGAAATTTTGACATTATTTTGTATTTATTGGATTAAAAATTATTCCCCGTTAATTATTATTTTGGAATAATTATTTTTATTAAATGATATAATGAGGCCCTAAATAATTTTGGGGGTAGTATTTTTTTCTATAAATATATTTTAATTATTATTTATTTATAAAAAATCAGAAAAATAAATAAAAATTATGAAAATTCTTTGAAAATTATTTTTGATGTTCTTGAAGATCAATCGATCATTTGAAGGTGATGTGGATCTCAAAATTTGAAGTACGAGTAACCAATTTGAAGCCTAAAATCCATACTACCTATATCCATCATAAAAATCACCAAACGATATGTAAATTTTAATTCAAATTTTTAGGGTTTATAGCCGATTTGGGGCTTTCTTGTTCTAGAATTGTTTGATTGTTTTGATGTTAAATTAAGACTCCTTAGATGATTTTGAGTTGATTCATGTATAGAAACATGTAGGTTGATTTCTAGAAGCGTATAAACGAGTTCATAGGTTTTATCATTTTTAATTTTTGATTTTCCAAATTATCTATGATATGGTTGTTTGTTTTGATTATATCACTGTGTTCGTATGATTCCCAGCTTCAGTTTGGTACCGGAAAACTCGAGTTTTGAATCAAGTTTTGATCGGTTTTTGGGTTTGAGTGTGTGATTGTTGTGATCGTTATTTCTAAAGAATTGGTGGATCGATTTTAGTTCGATTTGGCTGAGAAACCAGGATGAACAGAGAGGTTTTGGATGGCGTATCGGCTGGTGGGGTTAAACCCAATAGGTAGTATGGGCTTGGTGATAGAAAATATAATTGAATTGGGTAATAATTGTATGGGTAGATAATTATTAGCATAATTGAGTTGGGTAATAATTGTATGTGTTGATAATTATTATTATAATGAGAATGAGTAATAATTGTATGGGTAGATAATTATTATTGTAATCAGATTAGGTATGTCTTGTTGGCTAAGTTTGTGATGACTATATATACATAGTCATGTTATTGTTTTGATGTATGCTTGAGTATTGTTTGACTTAAGTATCGCTTGAGTGAATACCGTTTGGTGAGATTGATTGTATTATTGATAATTATTTTGATTAATAATACAAGTTGGGACGTGGATTTTTCCGCGTCATATATTGAGTGTGTGTTTTGCATTGTTTGTTTGGTTCTATAATTGTGTGTGTTCCCCCTAACAATTGGTATCAAGAGCCAAGGTTCATGATGGAGAAGGTTGGGGGATTTGAGATTGAAGTGTTTAATGGAAGAAACAATTTTACCTTGTGGCAAAGCACGGTAAAAGATCTGTTAATTCAACGAGGGTTATATGCGATTCTCGGAGGGAAGAAGCCTACTGAAGTTGATGATACAAAGTGGGGAGACATGAAGTTACGTGCGGCATCAACGATCCGGTTGGCCCTTGCACCGGAAATCAAGTATGATGTTCTTGAAAAGGACAATTATAACGACCCGTATATTTTTATTATTATTTAAATGTGTAATTATGGAATAAATAATTAAATAAAATATTTGTGTGGGTTCAGTCAGTGGGTTATTACTCTGTCACTATGTGTATGTGATCACTAGTGTATGGAATTGAATTGCGTGGTTAATTAATGAATTGTATGATTTTGTATCGTTGTTAAAAATGGTGTTATTGCAGTTTTATTTTCCATAAATACTTGGATTGCCTCTAAAATTATTTTTATGACTTTATAATTTCAATAATTATTTTTAGGACTTTATAAAATTGAGAAATAAATATTTCATTAATTATTTATTTATAAATGATTTTCTGAGTGGGTTTAATGGTAAAATCCATATTTAATTATGGAAATCTTCAAAAATCATGAAACTTATATTTTATTAAGTTCGTATTATTCTGAGAATTTTAAAATTATTTTGGAAATTTTCGGAGTTAGTTTCACCCGCGCGTCGATTCGTTTAATTGATAAAAGCGGGTATAAATTGCGTTGTAAAAATTGTTTAAAAATTTCAAAATTTATGTTTTTATAAACTTCGGGATATTTGTAACCTTTTAAGGCTATTCTCGTAATTTTATGAAATTATTTCACGTGCAACTCGGTTCGTTAATCGTTAAATGCGGGTACAAGATATGTTTCAAATATACTTTAAAAATTATGAAAAAAATCTACTTTTAATAACTTTAAATTATTTGTGACATTTTAAAATTAATTTGATAATTTTACGGGTTATTTTTATTCTTACGAATGTTCGTTAAATTACAAAATCGGGACGAAAATAGGACTTGCAGCTAGTTAAGGACACGTGTTAATCTTCTGTGCTTTTGTTGAAACGTGTCAATTGCAGAGCATTTATGCAGAATAAATAATAAACCACAGAAACCCACCCCATCCCTATTGTCTCTCTCTTTTTCTTTCTTTCTCTGTTGCCTTCTTGCTTGCGGCTGTTATTTCTGCAATTTTTCCGGTGGGTTCTAGTCGAATGACTCAAGATTGATGTCAAACTAAAGGTAACCTAGTGGATAGTCGACGAGCTCAGTAGGGTTTCAACCGAAGAACCTGAGTATTAAAGTCGAATCCAAGGTGATCTAGTGGTTAGACGATAAAGCCTGAGCGTCCAAGTCGGAACAGAATTGATCTGTAGTAGTCGTAAAGCTCTGCAACGCAAGTACCCCTGACCATTATTTTATGGTTCAATATATATGAATAGCTAATGTTTTAATCTCGTAATGGAACAGAAACGTTTTAAGGTACGTATCCCCTGTATTTGAAAATGTTGTTAAAAATTATGTTTTGGGGAAATGTAACTTGTGTAAACACCTATCTCTAAACGTGATTTTAATGAAAAGAGTTTTGAATAGTGTGTTGTGATAGAATGGTTTTAAAAAGAGATAGGTGACAGTGATTTTGGAAACTGGATAAAGAGACTGTTTTAATCCACCTATGTCGTGGAAGGTTTTGATCCACCTATGCCGTGGAATTTTGGAAAGAGGCAAAAAGGGAATTCAGTTGATCTATTGGAGTTGCGTAAGAGGCCCGTTATTCGGCAACGGCCCAGCGTGAGGTTGCGTAAGTGGCTAATTGGGTTGGGCATTCTGTTTAACCGATTAGTCCAGCGTGGGGGAAAGACCTAGCTATTCTTTTCCCAAGTTCCGGAACACATTCTATTTCTGGATGGCCGCTAGTCGCTGTCCGGTGAGGGTAGACTGATCAGCTAACTTCACCCGTTAAATGTCCAATAGATTTGATTGATTCAATTTTGAAATTGATTTAACAACTCAACTTATGGAGACAGATGATGTGAAAATGAAATAGCATGCTAAGCTTTGATTATGGTAATAATACACAGCACACGACTGATATTGTTGTTTTTCGGAGCATGCTAGTTTTAGATATCCAGTTTATGAATGCTTACTCTGCTTTTGTACACGAGCTTTAATTTCTGTTCCTATCAATGTTTTATTATAAATTGTTTTACTTGTTATTCATATAGTGGTACTGCTGAGCAATTGATTGCTCACCCTTGCGGAATGTTTTATATATGTATTACAGATGCCTAGGAGATTCTTCCGCGATAGTCAGGGCAGAGTTCCAGTTCCTTTTGCGTCAGGCTCCTCTGAGGTAGTTGTGCTCAGACCAGATGAGGTCTGTTGAGTTGCTGCATTAAGTTAGTGGTCAGGATTGTGTAAGGTAATTTGGGTTGTGTTAGTTGAGTAACCTAAGTCATACTTAAACGTGGAAAAGGTCTTGGTAAAGGGGTCGTAGTTATGTATTATTAATGAGTTGGACTGAATTATGATTGTTATTATTGTTGTTGGTGACGTCAACTCCTGACCCCGGGGTTGAGGCCGTCATAGTTGGTATCAGAGCTACAGGTTTGAGTCCCTGATTTAGGTTAGGCGTAGAGTCAAAAGAGTATAGGAAGGTTTATATATATATGTGATTCATCAACTCAACTAGAGGAGCAAGTCTATGGGTTTAGTCAAGGGTTTCAGGAACGTAACCCTGACGTTTGTTGAGGATTGACTGGAACTGCCCTAGTTTAGGGTACGTCTCCTTCGTATATATATTATTAGTAATGTTCGATAGAGATTTCTAGTTCCCTCTCGAGAATTTGAGTCTGATTGCGAGGATTCAACGTTGAGCGGGCCCTTGTTGTGTCAGCCGAGAAGACGCCAGCGTTATTCCTAAATATCGCCTTTTCAATGTCAAGGAATGTTATTGGCCCGATGGTGTGACCTCAGTAAGTTGGATGGAATAACAATCGTTAGCAGCTGCTATAACAGTCAAATCTCAAAGTGAATGTGGATCAGTACGGTGGTGTATATCTTGATTCCTTATACTTCCTTCTTGAGACCTATTTTGTTTCCAGGGTAATTGTTTCCTATTCCATATGTTACTTATTTTCCTATGAGAAAGTTGTGAACCCGAAGTAAGCTACTTAGGGTTTTGTTGATCTCATTACAAATCAGATTCACCCCCTTCCTATTTGTGAATTTTCTTTCGAACCTTGTTTATTCTCTCGGAAATTTTATTGGTTGATTGGGGCAAACAATGCATATGAATTGACCATTTGTCTGTGTGGCAAAAAGGTCTGGTGGGATGCCACCGAGTTATGTGTTGTGACCGTATGGTACTAAGACTGGCCATCTTATGTACTTGTATGGTTGCTCTCAGTCATACCTACATTTTCTTCTTCATTGTTTCTTCTTATTCGATTTCCTTGAGCCGGAAAACCTCAGTAAGTTGGATGGAATAACAATCGTTAGCAGCTGCTATAACAGTCAAATCTCAAAGTGAATGTGGATCAGTACGGTGGTGTATATCTTGATTCCTTATACTTCCTTCTTGAGACCTATTTTGTTTCCAGGGTAATTGTTTCCTATTCCATATGTTACTTATTTTCCTATGAGAAAGTTGTGAACCCGAAGTAAGCTACTTAGGGTTTTGTTGATCTCATTACAAATCAGATTCACCCCCTTCCTATTTGTGAATTTTCTTTCGAACCTTGTTTCTTCTCTCAGAAATTTTATTGGTTGATTGGGGCAAACAATGCATATGAATTGACCATTTGTCTGTGTGGCAAAAAGGTCTGGTGGGATGCCACCGAGTTATGTGTTGTGACCGTATGGTACTAAGACTGGCCATCTTATGTACTTGTATGGTTGCTCTCAGTCATACCTACATTTTCTTCTTCATTGTTTCTTCTTATTCGATTTCCTTGAGCCGGAAATTTCATTGGATATTCTATGGAAATGAATTTTTGCGATTAGATGGTTCTCGTTATGGAAAACAAGTAAGAGCGATTGTTGAAAAGAACGAGAGTCCTATATCAAGATATTACTTAAGAGTAATGGTAATCGTGAGAGTTCAGGACCTAATGATGGAATTATAGTATCAGGAAAAGTAAATTAACGGTTGATGGGTTACTTGCGAGTGACAAAAAATCATCCTTAGAAGAAGGGTTGGTTGAAACATGAATGATGGTGCTTAGTAGAGTCAGTGTCCCTTAAGTCTGACTCGATTTATCGACTTGTTCTACATAGTGTGTGAATAATATATTCCGCCAACTTTTGTGGTATGTTGGAGAAATTTAGCTGTTGTACCTGAGTAGTGAGAGGAAGTTGGTTAGTTGCTGTTATATTGAGGAACCGTGCTACGGTATTTAGTTCTTTGTATTTTAGATTTACTGAACTGTTGTTAATTCTGTTACTATTATTGTTGCTATGATTACTAATATTGTTAATCTGGATTTCTTTTATAAATGGACCTCGATATTAAAAACTTGGGTACTGTGATTGGGCAGCATTTTCCTGATACAGGTGCACCGTTTAAACGGTGATACCTTTTGTCAAATAATTTTGTTATGTTTTGCATAAACTCATTTATATATTTCAGGAAAATATCACCCAAGAAAGCTACCCAGTCTAAGGAAAGTAGTAGTGTTGCGGAGGATCCAACTATAAATGAAATTCTAGATTTGCTGCGCCAGCAGAAGCAATAACAGTTGCAGTTAATCCAATAGGTTCAGCAGTAACAACTACTATTGCAGCAGCAACAACAAGAAGGGAATCGAAGTGCTAGTTTCAAATCTTTTCAGAATATTAACCCTCCTGAATTTAAAGGTGAACCTAATCAAGTAGCTGCTGGAGCATGGTTAAAAAAGATGGAGAAAGTTTTCAATCTTGTTCAAGTAAGTGAGAATCTTAAGATTGATTATGCGAGCTACTTTTTAAAGAATGGAGCAAATTACTAGTGGGAGTCAACCGGAGCGTTAGAAGGAGAAGACCATGTTTCATGGGTTAGGTTTACTGAGTTATTTTTGGAAAAGTATTTTCCTGACTGTGTGAAAAATCAAATGGAGATTGAGATTCTAGAACTGAAGCAAGGTGACAGAAGTGTAGCTGAGTATGAGGCTAAGTTCACAGAGTTGGCTAGGTTTGTACCAGATTATGTGTGCTCTGAAGCTCAGAAGGCCAGGAGGTTTCAACAAGGATTGAAACCTGAAATTCGTAGTGGAGTGGTGGCATTGCAACTCAAGACGTATTCTTCCGTAGTTCAGGCCGCCTTAGTAATTGAATTTGATCAGAAGTTAGCCGCTAGAGAAAAAGAAGATAAGAAGCGAAAGATAGATGATATGGAAGAAGTAACAGGTCAAGAAGGATCTACTAGAAGTCTCATAAAAAGGTTAGAAGGAGTAAGAATAAATAATTTAGAGGGAAAAGTATTTCTTTAAATAGAATTAGTAACACCTCAGCCAGCTCTAATCAAGCCAAGTCGGTTAAGTCGCCTATATCGGAGTGTAAGCAATGCGGTAAGAGGCATGGTGGAAGATGTAAGGCAAATACTGAATGTTTTAGGTGTAGTTAGAAGGGACATTATGCATCAGAATGTAAGGTGGAAAATCCAAGAGTCGTCTGTTATAACTGTGGCAAGGTAGGGCATGTTGCCAAGAATTGTAGAAGTACTTCCCGAAATAGCATTGGAGGTAGTGCATCAAAAGGTTTGACGTCCAATACAACCAAGGCTAAGACTTGTAATGTGATTAAAAGTTTAGCTGCTCAAGACCCTGATAAGGAACCAGGGCAATAATTGATTACCAGAAGAAGCAAATTGTAACACCCCCAAATCCGGGGTCGGGGATCCGGGTTGTCACGAGTTCCATTTCCCTTAATAACACCCAATCTTAATAAATAATCAACTACTTTGTACTGTGACCCCACAATAAACACACACACCACAAGTTATAGTCTCAGAGATGAATATCCAAAAATAATCACAAGTCGTTTTATTCCACAATTATATGCCAATACACCTTAAACAGGTTTCTGAATAAATTTACATTTCTTTGCCATTATTACAATTCATAAATATACATAATCTGATACATCAAAAGTTGAAAGCCTAGCCTATTGGTAGTTCCTACCTCAGCTACAGCGACATCAACGCCTATAGGAAACTAAGGAACGTTTCCTATCCGCTCGCGAATTGGGAGCTTGGTCCTGTTCATCTTGTCTATCTGATGTTGTGTGATAAAAGAAGAAAGCAAGGGTGAGCAGCAAGCCCACCAAAATAATATGTATAATGATTAACAATATATGAGCTTTCTCATAGTATTCATGAAGGCCTTGGTCAAAAGAAATGAACCAAGTTTAATATCTTAATGCGATGAAGTCACAAAATATTCAGTATATATACATATATACTTTTCAAAATCTTGGAAGTCCTCTTCCATGTATAATATACACAAAGTTCCAGTTTATAACTGTATAAAAAAATATCGTTGCAAGGTGATCTCATATATCTAACCTTGTCTCAACGTTTTTCTGAAAGTCTTTGATATGCATAAGATAATCTTTTACTAGATATAAGTTTAAAAGATGAAGTTACAAGATACTCCAATATACTTATATCTTTTCCGAATACTACTTGAACTACCACCGTTCAAGTTATAATTAGTTTCAAAAGTTCATCACATAGATGAGACTACAAGACAGGATTTGAATAGATTCAATCTTTGAATATCATTATAAATAATGAAGTTACGAGATACTTCATTAAGTCCCGACATATATATACACCTATATATATATATACATTTCCTGAAAACCTCTGTCATGTAAAGTATGAACAGAATTGCAATATCCAATAAATTTGGAAAGGAAAGAATTTTGGCATAAACCTGATATCTTGCTGATCAGGCAAATATACCAATAAGTAACCTTTTCTACTAGTAGATGGACGAATTCCCCACTGGTCATCACCCTGGTCTCAATAGGACCTTATGCTGGACTGCCACTCAGCCACTTATGCATTTGATGGACTCCCACTGAGCCACTTACACTATCATGGACACCCACTGAGCCCATGTTGCTTATGCCGACTCAATAGATGGACTTACTTCCCGAACGTTGGGTAAGTAATCAATTCATTTACCAAAACTGCAACCTTATTGCGAATATAAAATACACCACAGAGCCGGATCCCTCAGGTTTTGAGCGAGTATTTAAATCCCCTTTAAAAGGAAGATCTTAAATATAAAAATGAGTTTTGGGATCCGCTCTAACTTTTAAAAATCATTTTGAAGACTCGAAAACACTTTAAAGAGTGTTTGGAGTAAAGCTGATTTAATAAAGTAAATCAGTCCCCAGTTTATTTAGAAAATGTCTGAATATTATTATTTAAATAATATTCCCATAAAGAATAATCTTTATAAAAATAATTGAAGTAGAAGTATTAAAACTTATACTTGAAACGAGTATTAAATAACCAAAGATATACTTATACGAAAGTACTATCTTTATTTGAATAATCGAAAATAAGTTTGATTATTGACACCTTATTCTTTAATAAAATAAAGAATATATTGCAGTAATAAGCGGAGTCATAATACCTCGAATGAATATTATAAATAACATTCATAAAATAAAGGAGTCATACATCCTCAAATGAATATCCAAGTAATATTCAATAATAATATAAAAGAGTCATAAGCCCTCGAATAATATTCGAAATAATATTCAATAAATAATATAAGGAGTCATAAGCCCTCGAATGAATATTCAAATAATATTCATTTAATAAATTAAAGAAGTCATAAGCCCTCGAATGAATATTTATAATAATATTCATTAAATAAAATAAAGTTATCGAATAAACCTTATTCGATTAATAGTTTTGAAAACTATAACCATATATATATATATAAATATATATGTATAAATATATACATATATACAAAATCTACTCGGGATCCTCGACTCCCGGTTTTAGAAAATGTTTTCACCTTTTGGGTCCTTATAATAAGGGTATATGCAAGTTACCGCTATCCTCTAGCATAGGTATTATCAACTGAATCAACAGATATATATAGGGCAAGAATACGAAACAGGCATGCATATGTACCATATAACATGCTACAATATATCGCAAGAATCTGCTATAACAAATATGCATTTAACGCAAGATCATGCATATACACAAATACATCACAACAACAGTATAACGGATATAAAACTTGCCTGAGCGACTGGGGGTTACGAATGGCTCGGGATGAGTCTGGTAACCTATAAACAACAAGTAAGTTGGAATTAAACCAAAGTCACTTGTAAATCTATACTCTAACCAACTCAGACTCTAACGCTCGTTTTGCGCTTACTGATTCTCTTAAGTCACTCGAGTACCCTCGACTCCACCATTTTTAATAAATTAACCATTACGAGTTTTAAAGCGATTCCTTCGCGAGTGTCTTAACAACTGCCTAGCACTCTTACCATAATTGTTTCATACATTAATTAACCCTTTTTGGTCTTTAACCTATGTTTCAAAGTAAGGCGAGGGGAAATGTTTCGTTCACGAAACGCCGTTACTTGAAACGGTCGTTTCTCCTAAACCGTGTATCGGAATCGAACGAACTACATATCAAAACGAAGCTCGTAACACGAGCTATCTAGGCATGGCAATGGTCATAATCTAGCAGGGGGTTCTCGGGTCCTAATGTTATGCACAAAAACAGTCTAAAGAAAACCGTACGTTACGACAGCTATGTTTACGTGATTTCCCAAATTTAAACCATTCAAAACCAACCACAATTCAACCCCAAATCAATCATACAACCAACATCCCTACAAACCACATCATAACAGCCCCAACAAATACACATTAACCATTTATACTTATTCCCCACATGAACTAAAAGCTTTACTTAGGTTCTTTAACTAATTATCAAGATTTACAACTCCAACAATACCACAAAACCAACTAATCTCTACAACTCAACCAAACTTCAAACAATCAAGCATCATGATTCACATATACTATATCAATCATATTCAATCCTAATTTCTCAAAACTAAAGCTAGGGTTTGTAGTTTATACCTTCCTTGGAGAGTGGAGAATCAAGAGAATGGCTTGGAATCACACTTAAAGTCCTTATCCAAGCTTAATCTAAACAAAACTTCAAGAACACAAATTTTAGTTCTTGAAAAACACTATTCACCATCTTCTTTCATGATTTATAGAAAAAGATTGGCTTGGAATTAGAAGCTTAAACTTATAGGAAGTATGTAACTATCCATGGGGAAGCTTAGATAATTACCTTGCTAAATAGTAAGTGGTGGAGCTTGGATCTTCATTTTTTAAGAAAGAAGCCGAGAGCATGAAGAAGAAAGAGAGATTTTTTGTGTTTTGCTTTGTTTTGCTTTTGGTTGGTTGATTTGGTTTTGTTTTTGTTTTAGTTAATTACCTAATTAACCTTGGACTTTGTGTGGTTCTCATTCAACCACACCTCCTTCCTTCCCATGTCATGCTTGTGTCATCCTCATGATGTCATCCTCCCCTCCTTGTCCTCTTCTCATTGGTTGGGTGACATCATCCTCTCTAATCCCTTTGATTAACTTCCTAATTGTTTGCCTAATGACCGCTGATCTGTTATACGGTTCGCTTAACTTCCGTTTTCGTTTATCGTTTGAGGGATCATACCCGGGATCTTATTACTTAGGTTCCCTTAACCTTTCCCAATACATTATATTCCTTTTTATGATCCTCTATTATAATCCTTTAATTTAAATCCTTTTATCCTTTAACCTTATACTCAATTCTTTCCGTATCTATTGGATTTCCGGGAAAAATCAAAGTGTTCGGATTTGGATTCTGACGATCTTTACATACACTTATATCCCATATAAAGTACTAATAAAATCTCAGAATATCCATATCAGAACCCCTACATAGTGTGGCATGAAAAGTTTTCTCATTCAGCAAAAACACTATTCATAAGGGTTTCAAAATTTCCCAAAAATTGGGGTTATTACAGTCTCCCCTCCTTAAAAGGATTCCGTCCCGGAATCAGATAGAAAATGAATAGGGATACTTTCTTAGCATTACACTTTCTAACTCTCAAGTAAATTTTCCCACATTGTGGTTCTTCCATCAAACTCTGAATAGTTTGATAACCCTTCTCCTAAGCACTTGTTCCTTTTTCAATCTATAACCCTTCCTGGTTGCTCCATATAGGTTACGTCTGGTTGCATGTATATGCGCTCATATGCCCCTATTTATCTGGCATCCGAATTACACTTCCTTAACATTGATACGTGAAACACGTTATGACTTGCTACATGTTCTGGGGTAAGGCTAGCTCATATGCTAACTTCCCAATACTTCTTAATATATCCAAGGGTCCAACAAATTGTGGACTTAACTTTCCTTTCTTTCCGAATCTCATCAATCCTTTCCAAGGGTTTCCAAGGGGATACCTTTAACAACACTAGGTCCCCTACTTCCTATTCTTTGCCTTTTCGTGTCAAATCAACATACTTCTTATGTCCATCTTGGGCTACTACCAGCCGTCCTCTGATTAGATCTATTATATCCTTGGTCCTTTGGACTACTGCGGGTCCGAACATCTTGCGCTCTACAACTTCATCCTAATCATAAGGGAGATCGACATTGTCTTCCCTCAAGGATCTCATAAGGCGACATCTCGATAATGACATATGATCTATTGTCGTAAGAAAACTCAATCCGTGTTAAGTGATCATTCCAATTTCTTTCAAGTCTATTGCACAGACTCTCATTATAGCTTTTAACATTAGAGCTTTTGCTTCTCAATACCCATTCTTTTCCAGTTCGTAATCGCTACTGCCCTCCGTTCCTAATATTATACCGGTTACACTTTTGCTCATTAGCGTTCTATAACCTTTTAATAACCACGTCAACCTTAGTATCACGAATGTGTTTCCATTCCGAATACCACCAAAATTTTACTACTCCTTTTTCAGCTGTTTCTATTATCGAAAGCTTCATCCTTCATATAGAAGTAAAAGAATTTATTGAGAGATCACTATGATCATGAACACTTGTTATATCGCATAGTTAGTACAGAAGGTGGCCAGCCTTTAGTACTTGACAAGCAATTAAACAATAGATGGTATCCTACTAGGTTTCTATCACACAGATAGATAGTCATTCGGCAATACCTCCCCTTCTGGAAGGGTTGTTCTTCTCAGCTTACATGAAATGAAAAGGAGAGAAAAGAACGAATTGAAGAGAATTGTATATATATAAAAATATACTGCCACAAAATATCTGGCTTGGAACCTACCTCTGAACTATAGAGGTTTGTCATAGGAGAACAAAACATATATGTATTTATATCAACATCAAGTATTATAGCATCGTATTTCACATGCCTAAATATTTTTGCTATTCTGTCCATCATTCTATGGACCCATGCTCTTCCTCGAGCTTTACACAATCACCTTTGAAACTCCTTCGATACCGAAAATCGAACCTGGGATCTCATTCTAGACATCATCGTTACTTGAATTCTATGCTTGCACCGTAACCTTCCTCGTATAATAATACGACTCTCTATTGATAAGAAAGAATAAATATTCAATAGGTAGATACTCTACTTAATTAGTCTATCAATGATAACTTATACACTACCACGACCCGTTTAGTGGTACTCAATCTCAACATCCATTCCAATACAACTCTCACGGTTGTAACCAGCTCATTACACGCAGAATCATTGCTGCATTACTATGGTCCACTACTGACCTACTGTCATCATTCACGTTCCATGAAATCTTAATATCTAACCATACGGAGTCCATACATGTCGTATCAAATCCTTCTAAGGAGGTAACATAATCACCATTTCTGATTCATGAAGAACACTCCTGATCCTGACATACATACATGACATGAAGCAGATAAAATTGCAGAAGAATTTCAATCAAAGCAACGATAGCAGGTTAATACCATTCTAAATCATATGCCTTAAATAGAAGACTTAACTCAAAGGTTCGTCTAGTCCTTTTTGAAACATGGTCCTAGCTTATCTCAAGATAGTATCTTCTGATATAGATAGCCCGCTCATGGCGATTACACGAATTAAACCTTTACCAACTACTATTACGGTTGGGTATTGCACAGTCATCAGAAGGAATGTCAATCTTCCAAACCATAATACAACCTTTATGGCTTCAACCATCATCACTGTATTCCTTTGGCACAAGCGCCTATAATTATCCTCTTACCTTTAAAGTGTCGGCCACTTCTTTGGCCTTTCCTGATAGTAAAATTTCCTTACAGTCAATGTCATTTTAACCACCTTCAAATAAATTTTCTACCTCATTTCAATCACAGCTTATGTGAAGATGTTTTCCTTAAAATCTGATGAGTAAAAAAAAATCACCATTTTTTTTCATAAGTTATTGCCTCAGTCTTTAGAGGTTAATCACTGTCACGACTGACTCTCAATTATACTTAGAACATCTTTTATCTTAAGTCCTAATTGCCCTGAACAATTTTGACCATTACTGGTTCGATCCATACTTTCTCGTGGTTTAACACGTGCCCACCTGGCATTATTATAATTACGCCATATTTCCTTTATCAACATTTCTATTCTCGAGAACTTTGAATATTACCTTTCTCCTTGTAAAACCTCTAAGGTTATCCTTGAATCGTTCCTCCTATATTCCCTAGATACAGGGCATATCAAAATACCATTTACTAATACTAGAACCATTGTCTATATACTTCTGAAAAATTTCTCCACTGATTCTTAAAGGTTGTTATTACCTTAATCCTTTCCAATTCATACTGTCAAAACTCATACTATCCCTATTAAGGGTGAAATGCCAACCTTTATGCATTCCCCTAGGATTCGTTTTAAGTTACTGATGTTTTATCCTTAATTCCACCTTTAAAAAGGTACTTGCATCCTTCCATGGATAAATAAAGTCTTATATCCTTGATAGATTATCTTAATCAATCATTCCCACCTCGATAGTTTATACCAATTTCACGATAGCATCCTTATTCAAACTGAGGTCAACCCATATGGCCTTCAAAAGATAACAATGGTTACCCGCTTTTCTTGCCTAATTTGGTAATGATAACAAGGATGTTCTGGAAGATATTGGTCATGTTCAACGTGAACTTCTTCTTAATAATTCCTTATTTACTTTTGTTGTTTATCCCAACAGTCATCTCAATGTTGGGATATCTCCCATACCTGGCGTCTCCCTTTCTGGGTATCATGCCACCGGTCTTACACTTCACCTTCTTGAAGGTCACTTCCTTCATCCAATTTTCTTAATTTCTTACTTTCTTGTGTCCTCAGTCTATCCGCGTCTCATTATTTATCCTTCGAATTATCTCAAGGTTTCCTCGAATCTTCCCAACTTACAGGGGATAAAATATATGTATCTCTTATGCCCTCAACCATCAATTTTAACTCATGGTGAATCACCCTCATCCTGACAATTACATACTCTTCTATTTCTATTTCTACGAGTCTTTAGGGTTTCCTCATACCCAACTCCCTTATCATTCCTCAAACTCTATTGCCGTTATATTCCTTTCCACTTCAATTTCTTTTTATTTTCCTTTCTCTTATCATTATTTCATGAACCAACACAACATAAGCATTGATTTCAAACATCCCGTCATTCTGGATTCGTGTCTTCAGAACGAATCTTGACAACTTTTACATCTTAGATTCATAATTCATCATACTCGTCTGCCTTTGTTCTGGCTCTAAAGCTTTTACACTATCTCCTTATCTTTGGGAATTACTTTCCCGAAAACAATTGACTAAACTTAAATCTGTTTATTATAATCTCTTGCTCCGTGCCTTCCTTGGTCTTTCACCAGCGGGTGGTCTCTTTCTTAGGAGGGTAAGTGACAAAACAGTCTTTTGTGGTTCGTCAATCATTCAGAATCTCAAATGATTCCTCTATTTCCTTTAGCCAGGCTCTTGCCTCGACTAGGTCAACCTGTTCCTTGGAACTCTGAGAGCTTAAAGACTTAAAGGTCCTGAAAGAATTTCCTATCGCATTGTTTCCTCAAGGTGGTGGTTGGGGATAATAGTCTAAGTTCTGTCTAGACAGGTCCATAAATTGCCGTATAGGAGTACCGTCTCGGGTCTCCTTTCCTTACTCGACTTTCTATTTCCTTAGTATGAAATGTTTCAACCTTCTCCCATAATCGAGGTTATCTTATACATTAAAAACCTTGTTTTCCACTCTATTATGTTATGGGTTCTTTCTTTCTTGATGGCAACCTCCCTGACTATCACATTCTGGGTTTGCCCTAAATCCTATTCCTCAAACTATGGCTCTCATCTAAGTTCTCATCCTTAAGCTCTTGAACTTTCGGAACCCAAATTCTATAGGAATACCTCATTATTCCCTTATCATCTTTCTCGGTATTAATCTCATATTTATTTGTTGGCTCTCTGCCTTCATTCATCACCTTTTTCTGGCACAATATGCTCTTTTCCAATAATTCGGTCTCTATTGCAATCTCAAACAGCTTTTTGGTACCGGCTCCGGTTACCTTCACTACTATTTCCATTTTCTCAAAATCTCTTATCAATTCTCCCAAAGACATTATCATCTTGAGTCTCTCCTTTTTACTAAGGGCATCAGCCACCACATTGGCTTTCCCCGAATGATACAGAATCTCCCAATCATAATTCTTGATTAGCTCTAACCACCTCTTCGGGCGTATGTTGAGCTCTTTCTACGTAAAAATGTACTAGAGCTCCTATGGTTTGTGAATCTCACACTTCTCTCCATACAAGTAGTGCCTCAAATCTTTAGGGCAAAACTATTGCCACGAGCCCAAGCTCATGGGTGGGGATATCGAATTTTAAATTCCCTTAATTGTCTTGACGCAGACGCGATTATCTTGCTGTGCTATATAAGAAGCACCCTAATTCCTTATACGAAGCGTCACTTACAAATCACAAAATCTCCTTTTTCCCTCCGACAACGCCAACATAGGGGCCGTCACCAACCTTTGCTTCAGTTCTTAAAAGCTGTTCTCGCATTTCTCTGTCTATTCGAACTTCTCAGTCTTATGAGTAAGCCGCGTTAAAGGGGCTACTATCTTTACAAACTTGAACGAACCTCCGGTAGTGACCGACCAATCCTACCTCTGGTAGTCGACCTAACCATGGTCATCAATTCATCAGTTGTCCTTTATTCATTCTTGTCAGGATCCTCCATGGGATCCTCCTCAGCAACTATCCCTTCTAGGACAACATCCTCAACCGCTACATCCTCAATATCAACATCATCCGGTCCTGCATTAGGACACTCTATCGGATCCACAATCCAATCTCCAATTAGTAATAAACATCATCGCGCTGTTGCTCCTCAACCTCAGGGTTCGGAGTCCCGCTACCATCTACGATAACGAACTACGCTTCTATCACGATATTTATAAGGGTTCCCATAAGGGTTTTAACTGTCAGTGCTACATTAGGTAGCCCGACTATGAACTTGGCAAGAGTTCTTATTATCTTAGTGAACTTATTATCTTAACGTCCCATCATCTCTGAGGTTTATAACGCTTAGCTCTGATACCACTTCTGTAACACCCCCAAATCCGGGGTCGGGGATCCGGGTTGTCACGAGTTCCATTTCCCTTAATAACACCCAATCTTAATAAATAATCAACTACTCTGTACTGTGACCCCACAATAAACACACACACCACAAGTTATAGTCTCAGAGATGAATATCCAAAAATAATCACAAGTCGTTTTATTCCACAATTATATGCCAATACACCTTAAACAGGTTTCTGAATAAATTTACATTTCTTTGCCATTATTACAATTCATAAATATACATAATCTGATACATCAAAAGTTGAAAGCCTAGCCTATTGGTAGTTCCTACCTCAGCTACAGCGACATCAACGCCTATAGGAAACTGCGGAACGTTTCCTATCCGCTCGCAAATTGGGAGCTTGGTCCTGTTCATCTTGTCTATCTGATGTTGTGTGATGAAAGAAGAAAGCAAGGGTGAGCAGCAAGCCCACCAAAATAATATGTATAATGATTAACAATATATGAGCCTTCTCATAGTATTCATGAAGGTCTTGGTCAATAGAAATGAACCAAGTTTAATATCTTAATGCGATGAAGTCGCAAAATATTCAGTATATATACATATATACTTTTCAAAATCTTGGAAGTCCTCTTCCATGTATAATATACACAAAGTTCCAGTTTATAACTGTATAAAAAAAATATCGTTGCAAGGTGATCTCATATATCTAACCTTGTCTCAACGTTTTTCTGAAAGTCTTTGATATGCATAAGATAATCATTTACTAGATATAAGTTTAAAAGATGAAGTTACAAGATACTCCAATATACTTATATCTTTTCCGAATACTACTTGAACTACCACCGTTCAAGTTATAATTAGTTTCAAAAGTTCATCACATAGATGAGACTACAAGACAAGATTTGAATAGATTCAATCTTTGAATATCATTATAAATAATGAAGTTACGAGATACTTTATTAAGTCCCGACATATATATACACCTATATATATATACATTTCCTGAAAACCTCTGTCATGTAAAGTATGAACAGAATTGCAATATCCAATAAATTTGGAAAGGAAAGAATTTTGGCATAAACCTGATATCTTGCTGATCAGGCAAAGATACCAATAAGTAACCTTTTCTACTAGTAGATGGACGAATTCCCCACTGGTCATCACCCTGGTCTCAATAGGACCTTATGCTGGACTGCCACTCAGCCACTTATGCATTTGATGGACTCCCACTGAGCCACTTACACTATCATGGACGCCCACTGAGCCCATGTTGCTTATGCCGACTCAATAGATGGACTTACTTCCCGAACGTTGGGTAAGTAATCAATTCATTTACCAAAACTGCAACCTTGTTGCGAATATAAAATACACCACAGAGCCGGGTCCCTCAGGTTTTGAGTGAGTATTTAAATCCCCTTAAAAAGGAAGATCTTAAATATAAAAATGAGTTTTGGGATCCGCTCTAACTTTTAAAAATCATTTTGAAGACTCGAAAACACTTTAAAGAGTGTTTGGAGTAAAGCTGATTTAATGAAGTAAACCAGTCCCCAGTATATTTAGAAAATGTCTGAATATTATTATTTAAATAATATTCTCATAAAGAATAATCTTTATAAAAATAATTGAAGTAGAAGTATTAAAACTTATACTTGAAACGAGTATTAAATAACCAAAGATATACTTATACGAAAGTACTATCTTTATTTGAATATTCGAAAATAAGTTTGATTATTGACACCTTATTCTTTAATAAAATAAAGAATATATTGCAGTAATAAGCGGAGTCATAATACCTCGAATGAATATTATAAATAACATTCATAAAATAAAGGAGTCATACATCCTCAAATGAATATCCAAGTAATATTCAATAATAATATAAAAGAGTCATAAGCCCTCGAATAATATTCGAAATAATATTCAATAAATAATATAAGGAGTCATAAGCCCTCGAATGAATATTCAAATAATATTCATTTAATAAATTAAAGAAGTCATAAGCCCTCGAATGAATATTCATAATAATATTCATTAAATAAAATAAAGTTATCGAATAAACCTTATTCGATTAATAGTTTTGAAAACTATAACCATATATATATATAAATATATATGTATAAATATATACATATATACAAAATCTACTCGGGATCCTCGACTCCCGGTTTTAGAAAATGTTTTCACCTTTTGGGTCCTTATAATAAGGGTATATGCAAGTTACCGCTATCCTCTAGCATAGGTATTATCAACTGAATCAACAGATATATATAGGGCAAGAATACGAAACAGGCATGCATATGTACCATATAACATGCTACAATATATCGCAAGAATCTGCTATAACAAATATGCATTTAACGCAAGATCATGCATATACACAAATACATCACAATAACAGTATAACGGATATAAAACTTGCCTGAGCGACTGGGGGTTACGAATGGCTCGGGACGAGTCTATTAACCTTTAAACAACAAGTAAGTTGGAATTAAACCAAAGTCACTTGTAAATCTATACTCTAACCAACTCAGACTCTAACGCTCGTTTTGCGCTTACTGATTCTCTTAAGTCACTCGAGTACCCTCGGCTCCACCATTTTTAATAAATTAACCATTACGAGTTTTAAAGTGATTCCTTCGCGAGTGTCTTACCAACTGCCTAACACTCTTACCATAATTGTTTCATACATTAATTAACCATTTTTGGTCTTTAACCTATGTTTCAAAGTAAGGCGAGGGGAAATGTTTCATTCGCGAAACACCGTTACTTGAAATGGTCGTTTCTCCTAAACCGTGCATCGGAATCGAACGAACTACATATCAAAACGAAGCTCGTAACATGAGCTATCTAGGCATGGAAATGGTCATAATCTAGCAGGGGGTTCTCGGGTCCTAATGTTATGCACAAAAACAGTCTAAAGAAAACCGGACGTTACGACGACTATGTTTACGTGATTTCCCAAATTTAAACCATTCAAAACCAACCACAATTCAACCCCAAATCAATCATACAACCAACATCCCTACAAAACACATCATAACAGCCCCAACAAATCCACATTAACCATTTATACTTATTCCCCACATGAACTAAAAGCTTTACTTAGGTTCTTTAACTAATTATCAAGATTTACAACTCCAACAATACCACAAAACCAACTAATCTCTACAACTCAACCAAACTTCAAACAATCAAGCATCATGCTTCACATATACTATATCAATCATATTCAATCCTAATTACTCAAAACTAAAGCTAGGGTTTGTAGTTTATACCTTCCTTGGAGAGTGGAGAATCAAGAGAATGGCTTGGAATCACCCTTAAAGTCCTTATCCAAGCTTAATCTAAACAAAACTTCAAGAACACAAATTTTAGTTCTTGAAAAACACTATTCACCATCTTCTTTCATGATTTATAGAAAAAGATTGGCTTGGAATTAGAAGCTTAAACTTATAGGAAGTATGTAACTATCCATGGGGAAGCTTAGATAATTACCTTGCTAAATAGTAAGTGGTGGAGCTTGGATCTTCATTTTTTAAGAAAGAAGCCGAGAGCATGAAGAAGAAAGAGAGATTTTTTGTGTTTTGCTTTGTTTTGCTTTTGGTTGGTTGATTTGGTTTTGTTTTTGTTTTAGTTAATTACCTAATTAACCTTGGACTTTGTGTGGTTCTCATTCAACCACACCTCCTTCCTTCCCATGTCATGCTTGTGTCATCCTCATGATGTCATCCTCCCCTCCTTGTCCTCTTCTCATTGGTTGGGTGACATCATCCTCTATAATCCCTTTGATTAACTTCCTAATTGTTTGCCTAATGACCGCTGATCTGTTATACGGTTCGCTTAACTTCCGTTTTCGTTTATCGTTTGAGGGATCATACCCGGGATCTTATTACTTAGGTTCCCTTAACCTTTCTCAATATATTATATTCCTTTTTATGATCCTCTATTATAATCCTTTAATTTAAATCCTTTTATCCTGTTACCTTATACTCAATTCTTTCCGTATCTATTGGATTTCCGGGAAAAATCAAAGTGTTCGGATTTGGATTCTGACGATCTTTACATACACTTATATCCCATATAAAGTACTAATAAAATCTCAGAATATTCATATCAGAACCCCTACATAGTGTGGCATGAAAAGTTTTCTCATTCAGCAAAAACACTATTCATAAGGGTTTCAAAATTTCCCAAAAATTGGGGTTATTACACAAATAATAATATCTATAGAAGCTAATATTAAGATAAGTACTCAAGGGCTAAGCAAGAAGATAAGGAGAAACTAGCGCATATAAGGGATATTAAGAAGGAAGCACCTAAGTTGAAGAAAATTCAGATAACAAATGAGATCCTAAAAGTTTTACCAGCTGACCTACCAGGATTACCTCGGAGTGTGAGGTAGGATCTCTCATTTGGTTACTGTACAGAGTCAGGTCGTGTCACAAGCCCGTATCATAAGACCCAGTAGGCATCAAGTTATTAGTTAAGGAAACTTCAGGATTGTGGGATAAAAAGATAATGAGACAAGGTGTATTCCGTATTGTGCACTAATGTGATCTATAGGAAAGAAGAGTGGATGTATGAAGTTACGTGATGATTATCAGAAGTTGGAAAAGTTGACGAATAGGAATAAGTAACCCTGTATAGAATTGATTATTTATGAAAGGAACGTGTTGGTTCTTGAAGAAAGACCTAGGATCAGAATACTGTCAGCTAAAGGTAAGCCTGAGGACATACCAAAGATTGCGATTAGAATGAGTTATGAGCGCTGTAAGTTTTGGTGATAATAGGTGGAGTAAAGAGTGTATCAGTTGTCTATAAGGAATTATGGAATATGGTGTATCAGGAGTACTTGCATGGTATAATCGTATTTATTGATAACATCCTCGCCCATTTAAGGGCTAAAAAGGGCCAAGTTGAAAACCTAAAGAAATGCCGCGAAAGGTTGATCAGTAGCAATTGTATATTAAACCTTAAGATTATGAAGTTCTGGTCAGGATCCCGGTTGTTTGAGTAACTACCAACCAAGCAAGGTCCATTTAGGGACCGATATCTTGAATAGAAGAGAAGAAATGAATATGATTAAGATTACTGAGGAATTAATAGAAGAATTGGAAAGAGTAAAAGTTGGAGTTCGAATACCTAAAGGTGATAAGAAGTAAATATATGAGACTACTTTCTAACCTTGACGGATGAGAATAAGTAGGAGATGTTCGAATGTTTGGAACTAAGTTGAAAATGAGTACTGCCTATCATTCTTAGATGAAGGGTCAAAGTGAGAAGGTGATTCAGACAATATGAGATATGTCGAGAACATATATATGATGAACTGCGGTAATCACCTACCATAGATTGAGTTTCTATGATAATATTTATCATGTTAATGAGAGAATGCTACTTTGCGAAGTGTTGTATGGGCATAAGCATGGGTCCTCACTCTATTGAGATAAAGTGGGAATAGAGATAGTGTTAAGTCCTGAACTAATTCAGTACATCCAGAGTGTGGTGGTGTTGATTCAGAAAAGAGTTGAAACAGCTCGGGATAGATAAAGGGAGAAAGCGAATTTGCATCGAAAGAGTATGAATATATAGAATGAGGATCGTGGTATAGGCAAAAGTTTTACCTTGTAAGAGATTGGTTAAGTTTGAATATAAGGGACAAGTAACGTCCTAATTGTATTGAACCATTCGAGGTATAAAGAAATATAGGTAAAGTTGTCTATAAGTTGGTATCATCGCTGCAGTCGCAATATATATATATATATATATATAATATGTTATAAGTGTCAATGTTAAAGCGATGTGTTTCTGATTTGAATCCAGCCATTGATTAGGAGCCAACGGGCTCTCATCCAAATTTGTTCTGCGTGAAATAATCGATCCAAATCCTAGATCGTTAAGAGTGAGTCCTTAGTAATGAATTTATATCTATGGTGAGTATGCCTTGAATAAATCCTTGAGTCGAAGAGTCTACCTGGAAGTTAGAGTCGGAATTGCTTGACAAAAACCCTCACTTATTTAGTTAAGTCAGATTCTGAGGACATAATCTTTTTAAGGGGGAAAGGATATAACGGCCCGTATATTTTTATTATTATTTAAATGTGTAATTATGGAATAAATAATTAAATAAAATATTTGTGTGCGTTCAGTCAGTGGGTTATTACTCTGTCACTATGTGTATGTGATTACTAGTGTATGGAATTGAATTGTGTGGTTAATTAATGAATTATATGATTTTGTATCATTGTTAAAAATGGTGTTATTGCAGTTTTATTTCCATAAATACTTGGATTGCCTCTAAAATTGTTGACTTTATAATTTCAATAATTATTTTTAGGACTTTATGAAATTGAGAAATCAATATTTCATTAATTATTTATTTATAAATAATTTTCAGAGTGGGTTTAATGGTAAAATCCATATTTAATTATGGAAATCTTAAAAAATCATGAAACTTATATTTTATTAAGTTCGTATTATTCTGAGAATTTTAAAATTATTTTGGGAATTTTCGGAGTTAGTTTCACCCGCGCGTCGATTCGTTTAACTGATAAAAGCGGGTATAAATTGTGTTTTAGAAATTGTTTAAAAATTTCAAAATTTATGTTTTTATAAACTTCGGGATATTTATAACCTTTTAAGGCTATTCTCGTAATTTTCTGAAATTATTTCACGTGCAACTCGGTTCGTTAATCGTTAAATACGGGTACAAGATGTGTTTCAAATATACTTTAAAAATTATGAAAAAAATCTACTTTTAATAACTTTAAATTATTTGTGACATTTTAAAATTAATTTGATAATTTTACGGGTTTTTTTTATTCTTGCGAATGTTCGTTAAATTACAAAATCGGGACGAAAATAGGACTTGCAGCTAGTTAAGGACACGTGTTAATCTTCTGTGCTTTTGTTGAAACGTGTCAATTGTAGAGCATTTATGCAGAATAAATAATAAACCACAGAAACCCACCCCATCCCTATTGTCTCTCTCTTTTTCTTTCTTTCTCTGTTGCCTTCTTGCTTGCAGCTGTTATTTCTGCGATTTTTCCAGTGGGTTCTAGTCGAATGAATCAAGATTGATGTCAAACTAAAAGTAACCTAATGGATAGTCGACGAGCTCAGTAGGGTTTCAACCGAAAAACCTGAGTATTAAAGTCGAATCCAAGGTGATCTAGTGGTTAGACGATAAAGCCTGAGCGTCCAAGTTGGAACAGAATTGATCTGTAGTAGTCGTAAAGCTCTGCAAGGCAAGTACCCCTGACCATTATTTTATGGTTCAATATATATGAATAGCTAATGTTTTAATCTCGTAATGGAACAAAAATGTTTTAAGGTACGTATCCCCTGTATTTGAAAATATTGTTTAAAATTATGTTTTGGGGAAACGTAACTTCTGGAAACACCTATCTCTAAACGTGATTTAAATGAAAAGAGTTTTGAATAGTGTGCTGTGATAGAATGGTTTTAAAAAGAGATAGGTGACAGTGATTTTGGAAACTGGATAAAGAGACTGTTTTAATCCACCTATGTCGTGGAAGGTTTTGATCCACCTATGTCGTGGAATTTTGGAAAGAGGCAAAAAGGGAATTCAGTTGATCTATTGGAGTTGCGTAAGAGGCCCGTTATTCGGTAATGGCCCAGCGTGAGGTTGCCTAAGTGGCTAATTGGGTTGGGAATTTTGTTTAACCGATTAGTCCAGCGTGGGGGAAAGACCTAGCTAGTCTTTTCCCAAGTTCCTGAACATATTCTATTTCTGGATGGTCGCTAGTCGCTGTCCGGTGAGGGTAGACTGATCAGCTATCTTCACCCGTTAAATGTCCAATAGATTTGATTGATTCAATTTTGAAATTGATTTAACAACTCAACTTATGGAGACAGATGATGTGAAAATGAAATAGCATGCTAAGCTTTGATTCTGGTAATTATACACAGCACGCGACTAATATTGTTGTTTTTCGGAGCATGCTAGTTTTGGACATCCAGTTTATGAATGCTTACTCTGCTTTTGTACACGAGCTTTAATTTCTGTTCCGATCAATGTTTTATTATAAATTGTTTTACTTGTTATTCATATAGTGGTACTGCTGAGCAATTAATTGCTCACCCTTGCAGAATGTTTTATATATGTATTGCGGATGCCTAGGAGATTCTTCCGCGATAGTCAGGGCAGAGTTCCAGTTCCTTTTGTGCCAGGCTCCTCTGAGGTAGTTGTGCTCAGACCAGATGAGGTCTGTTGAGTTGCTGCATTAAATTAGTGGTCAGGATTGTGTAAGGTAATTTGGGTTGTGTTAGTTGAGTAACCTAAGTCATACTTAAACCTGGAAAAGGTCTTGGTAAAGTGGTCGTAGTTATGTATTATTAATGAGTTGGAATGAATTATGATTGTTATTATTGTTGTTGGTGACGTCAACTCCTGACCCCGGGGTTGAGGCCGTCACAATAATCCCAAGAATTTGTGGGAGAAGTTAACGAAGACTTATCACTCAAAGTCTTTGGCCAACAAGCTGTTTCTCAAGAAAGATTTGTTTGGGCTCAAGATGGAAGAAGACAGAGATTTAAGAGATCATCTGAATCATTTTAATGGCTTAATCAACCAGCTAAATAATTTGGATGAAAAATTAAAGGATGAGGACAAAGCTGTTTTACTATTAGTGTCTCTACCGAAGAAGTATAATACTATGATGACTTCTTTATTGGTTGGGAAAATGAAGTTAGATTTGGATGAGACTATTGTTGTTCTTCTGGAGGCCAAAAGATAGATGAAACAAGAATCAAGGGACACATCTGATGGAAGTGCATTCGTAGTACGAGCGCGTGACACGGAAAAGAAGTATGCTAAGAAATATAACCCTAATATCAGGTGTTTTTATTGTGAGGAATTGGGTCATATTCAATTTATGTGTCCAAAGGCAAGAGAAGACTTGAGAGAGTTGAAGAAAAATCGAGGGGGTAGTGTTTCTCTTGTAGAAGCTGATGAAGATGTTCTTTTGGTTCAAGAAGAGAAATTATCAAAAGAAGAATGGGTGCTTGACTTGGGATGTTCTCATCACATATGTGGTAGGAGGGAGTGGTTCTTGTCCTACAAAAAGTGTGAGGGAAATATTGTAACTTTACCGAACGGTAAAACGGTAAAGGTTGCTGGCATTGGTGAGGTAACAATGAAACGTCACAACGGTCGTGTTCAGAAGTTAACTCAAGTAAGATACATACCGGAGTTAAATCGAAATCTAATTTCGTTGGGTAAATTAGTTGATTTGGGATATACTGTTATGATGAAGAACAGTATGTTGAAAGTCACTAAAGGAGATTTAGAGATACTCAAAGGTCGAAAAGATTAGAGAAATCTTTTTGTACTAGAAGGATGGGTTATTGTTCGAGGGGAGGTATTGGGCGATCGATGTCGATGGCTTGATGGTGACCGTTAATTCGGTTGTGCATGAAATCATATTGGGTTGAAGGGGAGGATTGTTGGGGTTAAACCCAATAGGTAGTATGGGCTTGGTGATAGTACTAAATGCCCTGTCCAAGCCAAGGAACTTACGCCGAAGAGTCCTGAACACCTCTAACAGAGGGACAGATAGGCAATAAAACATAATTGAATTGGGTAATAATTGTATGGGTAGACAATTATTATCATAATTGAGTTGGGTAATAATTTTATGTGTTGACAATTATTATTATAATGGGAATGAGTAATAATTGTATGGGTAGACAATTATTATTGTAATCAGATTAGGTATGTCTTGTTGGCTAAGTTTGTGATGACTATATATACATAGTCATGTTATTGTTTTGATGTATGCTTGAGTATTGTTTGACTTAAGTATCGCTTGAGTGAATACCGGTTGGTGAGATTGATTGTATTATTGATAATTGTTTTGATTAATAATCCAAGTTGGGACGTGGGTTTTTCTGCGTCATATATTGAGTGTGTGTTTTGCATTGTTTGTTTGGTTCTATACTTGTGTGTGTTCCCCCTAACATGGGCCTCGCTGGATTTTCCAAGGTGGTCGGAAAACCTCATCGATTTCTGGGTTTCCAGAAATCTGGTGGGTTGTTCTTGGCAACTCGGATTTTCTGGCAACCCGAAACCCGACCCGTTTTGTGATTTTAAAACGATCCGGTTTTGATTCATAAAACCTCAACCCCCATTCCTGAAAAACTTTTTCTGAATTTTTGTTGTAAAAATATTTCAAAAATCATTTTTTTTTAAATTCTAAAAATTTGTTTCGAACTCAAATTAATTTAGTTAATTATTTGAAATAATTGATTAATTTATTTTAATCCCAGAAAATTATTTTCTTTATTATTTTCAGAAATCTAAATTTGATTTAATTATTTATAATTTATTTTAATTAATTATTTATGGATTAAATTAATTGATTAATTGTTTTAATTAATTAATTATATACATCAAATAGTTAAATAAAATGAACTTATTTATAATTAAGCCAAATAATGATTTAAAAATAATTTTGAGCTTTTAAATTTTTATAAAGGTAATTCAAATTCAATTAAAACTATTATTAATTAAATTATTTGTTAGGTCACACACACTGTAGAAGAGGGTTGAAAACAGTGTTTAGCACAATCAAATCAAATTAAAGAACACAAGTAACAGAAAACAGACTTTATTTAATATAATAAACTCTGTTACAATATGGAACTGTCCTCTCTCAGTGATGAACAAATATCACGAGAGCTGCTAGGGTTACAATGAATATTATTCTCGATAATGATAACACATTTAGTGTAAACCCTATGTCCGTGTTTATATACTACACAGTTGCAAGATAATCTCTAATTGATATGGAATATAATTCTGCTTCCTAAAATATATCAATCAGTTATCTTTTCTTCCAAGTATTCTATTCTTCATAGAATTCCTTCTTCATGCATATCTCTTCTTGCGTTTGTCTTGATCTTCTTTCTTTTCAATCAGCCGCCTTCCTTATCTGAAAGTCCCTTTAAGTCCCGATATTATCTCCTGATAAATATCTCCTGATAACTTAAGTTCTGACAACTTAAGTTCTGATTTCAGTATAAGTGCTGATTTCCAGTTAAGTACTGATTTGTCTTGTTTAAGTAAGATCTGAAAACTAAACACAAATCATATTAGACATGACATTATCAAATATATCTAACAATCTCCCCCAACTTGTAAATTAGCATAATATACAAGTTTAACAGATATTTGATGATGTCAAAAACATTAAGTACAAATGCATGGGAATTTGACTAGATAACTACAACTTACAGTCCTTGTAGCTTTACCATCTCTAATTTCTGATAACAGCTTCAGTCTGTATACACATCAGAATTTGAGCAGTTGTAGATCTTGACTTGGCTTCAATTACTGATCTATTTGATGTCAGGAGTTGTTCTGAGATAGTTCTTTAACAAACATCTCTCAGCATATTTAAGTTCATCAATCATCCTCCTTTTAGCATTCTTCAATTTAACTGTATCTTCACCAATTTGAAAGATAGCAGCCCCGAGATCATTTATTTTAGCTTTTCTTATATCCTGATCTAGTCTGATCAAATATGCCTTGTTAGACTCAAGATTGAATTCCACAGCCTTATAACCCAGAAAGGTAGTTATAATCTTAGCAGAGTTAGGCTTCATCTCGACAATATCACCTTTGTGATCTCTGTACTTGGGACCGTATGTGCTGTCAGACTTTATAGAATAAAGCTTCTTCTATCTCTGAATTTGAGTCTTCAAATAATTTACAGCACTATTTGTTAATCTGTTCTTCACTTGAAGTAGGAATAGAACATGTTCTAGTTCCTCATAATACTTCAGTGGTATAGCATTCTGCCTAATGTGGTATACCCTTCCATCTGTCATGAAATATAACAAGATGTGTTCTTTCAAGAATGTATAGTAAACCATCTGTACAGATTCAAGCTGATTCAATCTTTCAGGAGTTGCTCCAACACCTGGTTCACTTAAGGAAGTTGGATCATTGGTTGTGTTCTGTACTCTTCTTTCATCAGCACTACCCAATCAAGATTTATCTCTTGCTTCCTTTCCTGTAACAACTCTTGCTTTAAAACCACTTGCTGTAGTCTTCAAAGGTTGAGTTTGTTTGGCTTTGGTGAATCCTGGTAGGAGTAACTTTGAAGGGTTAACATGAGCAATGTCAGAGGTTTTCTTTTCCTTATTTTTTGATATCAAGCCAACTTGAGCTATGTCAGCGGTTGCTTGCTTCAGTGTCATATCAGAACTTACTATATCTTGACTCTGAACAACTTGAGCTATGTCAGAGGTTGTTTAAGAAATCTTCTTTGAAATCAAAGTAAGATTAGCATCTTCATCAAATATTTCTTCATCCATAGTAGGCACATAAACCTTTACAGGTTTACCAACTTTTTCCTTGCCCTTGGACCTTGGATCTATCTCCATTTGTGATTTGGCCTTAGTTGCCTCAGGATTTGTCCTTTCTTTTATCACAATGCCTTTAGCCTTAGGAAGTTTCTTTTCAACAACAGAAGCTTCAGATTTGGAGTTGACTTTTTCTAACTTAAGTCTAGCTTCTTCTTCCTTTAGACTCTCAAAGTCCATTCCTGGATTTTCGTTCAGAAATAACTGTCTTGAAATCTCCTCATCAAGTTCCAGATGTGCATCAGAACTTATCCTTTTACCAGTATCAGAAGTTATTCTTCTCCCAGTATCAGAACTTGTTCTTTAACTTCTAGTTCCAGTTCTACTTGATGAAAGACCTTTACCTTGACCATGACCTCCACCCATTCCAGAGTTTCCCTGGTCATCTTTTTCATCATCCTTTCCCTTCAGTGTCTTGATAGGTTTGCATTTGGACTCAATTACTTTCTCCCTCTTTTTGGCATCAGCAGGTAAAAGAAGAGAGACAAGCAATTCCACTGAGGATTGAATCTCATTGAGTTGATTTTGATGAGAAGCTTGATTCTTCAAAATTTCATCAATATGAGACTGTTGCTTCTCTTGGGTTTTCTCAATGTAGGCAATTCTGTCAATGGTAGGCTTAAAAAATCTGTTCTTTTCAAGTTTCAGATTCATATCTTGCTGGACCAAGTTTTCTTGAATTTTATTCACCTTGTCATGAGTTATTGAGTGTTGACCTTGAAAGTGTCTTGTACTCAATGTAGTAACTCTCAGCTGTGTCTTGAAATCATCATGTATCAGTATTTCATCAGCTTTTGCAAGATGCACAGCAAAAGTCTTTTCAGAAGGAAAAAAACTAACTGAGTTCCATTCTTTAGTCCACTCCTTTCCTCTAGGAGTTTCACTCCAAGGTACTGGTGCTTCCCCTGTAACAAACTTCTTGACTAAATCAGCTTTATGAACAGTTTGTTGAGGTGCATGTCCTGATGGACCAGCTGCATCAGCATCTAAATTGGCAGCAGCTTCACCAGTAACTTCATCATTAGCAGCATCAGAACTTATAGAATCAGCATCATCACCTTCCTCTGATAAAAGAATAGTATGAGTGGCTATTGATGCTTCAACATCATCCTCTAAGTGCTGATCTCTAACTAAGTTCTGATCAACAACCAAATCTTGATGCCCACCTAAAACCTGATTTTCATCATCCAGATTCATAATAGGTGTAGTAGGAATATCTTCATTAAAATCAGCATCCAGAATTGGGGTTGTTGGTGGAGTGATTTGAGCTGGTGGAGCTTCCAAATACAAAACCTGAGGTACTTCCAAGTTATGGATGTCAATTTCATCACTTGGCCCCTGGTTATCAGCATGTACTGGAGATACTGGAGGTGTGGGAATATGAGTTGTTTATGGCTCATGAAGTGGAGAGTGATGAGTTGCATGAAGATCTGGATCATCACTTAGAGAATTGTTAGATTCAACAGGGTCTTGTGAGATCAGAGATTCCTGATCCCCTTCCTTAGCTGCCGCTTCCAGTCCTTTACCAGAATCTGTAGGCCTTTTAGCTAATATTTTAATTCTTTTAGCTTTTGAAGAGACTATAGGAGCTGCATCATCAGAATTTAGCTTTCTAAGCCTTTTTAGGGGCCTAGAACTCCCAATTACAGTATCCTTCTGAGAAGAGACCTTCTCAGCTTCTACAACAACAGGTTCTGATACTGGAACATGTTCCTCACTGTCTGACTCATCCCTTAGAACAATCCTCCTTCTCTTCTGTTGTGTCTGAGGTACAGTCTTTGTCCTCTTAGGTTTGGAAGATGAAGGCCTCACAGGATGTGCTGATGGTGAAGGTTGAGATGTCTGTGATGGTTTGAAATATGTCCTGATGGAGGGTTGAGTAGGTTGAGGTTAAGAAGTTTGCGGTGTAGATGTGGTATGTTCTGATGGTTGTTGTGGTGGCTGGGATGTGCTGGTGGGTTGAACATCAGGGTAAACAGATGTGTAGGTTTGAGGATCAACATTTATAAGAATCTGTTTTATAGACTGAGGTATCTGTAAGGGTCTAACCATTTTCTTCTTAATGCCAGCATTTAACAAATCATTAAAAGCCCTTTTTGCAAGCTTAAAGGGTGGAATTAAATCAGTGGTAGGTTGGGGCTCATCAGCACAACAGAAATTATATATAAGCTGACAGAATCTAGCAAAGTACACTACATTCCTATCTTCTGTCATCCTATCCCCTATGAAACCTAGCACAACACTTGCAAAATCAAAGTGAGTTTGATGAATAAGAGCATACCCGATTTGCTAACTCATAATTGGAATGACATCAAAGTTGGAGCACTTATTGGCGAATGCCTTAGTGATACAATCGAAGAAAAAGCTCCATTCCTTCCTAATATTTGCCCTTTTCAACTGTCCAATCTTGCCCAAACTCTTCTCATAACCCAAACTGGCCATGAGCTGCTGTAGAACAGGGTCCTCCGCTGTCGAGAATGTACAGCCTTCTGGTAAGTGGAGAGCTTTACGAACTGCTCCAGGAGTAACCACATGCTCAACATCATTCACTTCAAATATGATGCTTGGAGTACCAGTAGCACCACCATCATCAAAAATCCCAGTTCGCCAAAATGTCAGAACTTGTTGGCTTGAAATATTTTGAGGTTGGGTCAAAGCATACCCAATCTCACTATTTGCTAAAAAATCTTGCACAAAGTGCAAATCAGATGGAGCTTCAGCCTTGTTCAAGATTTCAGCATAGTTGTTTGGTACGAACTTGGCTCCATTTACAATCAAATCCTTGGGTGCCATGAGAAATAAGTGAGAAATAAGGTTGCCTGTAAGGTGTTTGATAAAATATCTGTATGATAAAGCGTCAAAAAATAGTGAGAGTATAAGAGTAAAAAGAGAGAGATATAATATAAAAGTGAATAAAAGATTTTACAATCTTTTCTCTCTTTTACTTATACATGGTAAAAAATAGCTGTTGAGACACCTGTCAGACATGCAGCAGTAAAAGATAATTAATGGGCACGGGTATTCAGTAATCATTACTCACATGCAGTTTTCAAGGAGAAAAACCGTTCCACTTACCTAGTAATCCCATTAATCAAGGACGTTCAGTTTTTATTATTTTTTTAAAAAAAACTGTTCCCACTAAATAAATGATTATTATTGCTTTACCAATATTCTGTAAAAAAAATATGACCAGTGAGGTAATGACTAAAAAATAAACCAAGTAAATAAATACTGCCACGTCAACATCAGAACTTGATTATTATCAGGATTTAAAAGGTCATCAGAATATGAAACGACTTAGAGATAAAATCTTGCAATAAAGTAAAATTTCATTAATATATTAAACAAATACATTCGATTAAATTTAGCAATTACATGTAAAAGTTGCAAGACAGTCCTAATCTATGATTGCTAACATCAACAGGTTTAGTCCTAGTCTAAGAAGACTAACGACTAACTCCTTCTGCTGCTGACGAAGAGCACTGCAAGACGAATGATCCGTTCTTGCTGACGGAGAGAACGGAGATGAAGATTTCGTTGGACAGTCAACAAGTCATAATTTTAATGATTTCTGGAAATTGAATCCAGAGATTAGACGGAATATTGTTGATGGGATATGCAGTCGGAATTCCATTTTGAAAAATATGCACAGTTTCGGTGCCATAGTTGTAAAACCAACCAAACTGAGCCATTGTTTGAGAGAAGAAATAATTGATTTTTACTGAAGGATGTCAGTTATATAGACAAGGGAAGACCAAGGGATGCATGGAATATGAAATGAAAAAGAATTAAAGCCTCGTCTCCCTAGACCGATGAGTAATAATGACAGCCATTGGAAGCTTAAAACCGGAGTTAATGAGCACACGAAAAAAGTAAAAAAAATTACTGTGCATATACGAGTACCAGTAACCCAAATTATATTGACTGTTTATAACTCACCCAAACATATTCTGATTTTAAGTATGACTGTTTCAGATTTAACCACAAATAAGTCAAGTAAAGAATCAGGATTGAATATCAGAACTTAGACTTATATCAGAACTTAAAAGTCATCAGAACATGGCTCCTTAACTCGAAAAGTGAATGTTTATTTCTGTAATTCTTCACACAAAAACTGATTTTGTTTCTTCAGAACTTAATCATCAGAATTTCCATCATAACTTGTCCTCAGAATTTGTGCAACTGACACTTAATCTGTTCATCTAAAATAACATTTATCACCACAGTAATTTTCATTATTCATATGGAGTATATGTGTGTGCAGTAAGCTAAATATCAGATAAAGATTAAAGTCTGATTCACTTCAGTACATCTTAGAAATAAGGCATAACTAAGAACTTTGCTCAAAATCTGTCATTATTCCGAAGTCTACTATAGAATGAGTTCATGCATGAGTCCACCGTCAACTGTTTTGTGCTCATTTTATGCATATTTTGAAATTCTATTTTACAGTGGCTTCTCAGTGTAAGTGAGTCACGAATGCTTATCAGAATTTATGCTGTTATCAGATTATTTCTCTAGTAATCATAGAGTGTGAAAAGTCACCAAGAAAATTTTATTTTGCTTTTCTAATGCATATAACTTAATACCAGCAATGCACTTGGGTCTTCCCTTCCACATTTTTTACTCTAGATCTCAAAGGAATACCTGATTTTTATTTCTTTTTCTTTTTCTATTTCTTTTGATAAGTGAGGTTTATCAGCACTTAGTACATTCACCAGATTTACTAACATCAGAACTTAACAGATAAGAAGCACTATTCTAGTTTTTGACTTAGTAACAAGATACACAAAGTAAACTTTAACTAAGCTCAATATCAGAATTTGCTTGTGTTAAAAGATTTCCACATAAACAATTACTTCAAATATGGGATCTTTAGTATATTAAAGACTACTAGTTCAGCATCTAGCACAATTATCCTCATTGGATTGAATAGTCACAGAAACATGCATATCACTATCAGAGTTTAGAAATTCACATCAGACAACAATCAACACTTAAGCAAATTTTAAATTAAGCACAGAATACACAAAGATAGTAATGTCTGTAAATACTGATCATATAGTCTGATGTAACAGAACATAAACTAAGCAGATTTAGAGAAAGAACCTGAAACTATTCCAAGTTCATTTACCATTACCAATCTTATAAAAGTAGCTTCACACAGTGGTTTTGTGAAGATATCTGCTAGTTGTTGATCTGTTGGAACAAAATGCAATTCCACTGTACCTTCATCCACATGTTTCCTTATGAAGTGGTACCTAATGCTGATGTGCTTTGTCATTGAGTATTGAACTGGATTACCTGTCATAGCAATAACACTTTGATTATCACAGTAAATAGGGATTTTAAAATATGTTAACCCATAATCCAGTAAATGATTCTTCATCCAAAGAATCTGTATACAACAGCTTCCTGCAGCAATGTACTATGCTTCTGCAGTTGATGTGGAAATTGACTTTTATTTCTTGCTAAACCAAGAAACTAATCTGCCTCCAAGAAATTGGCAGCTTCCACTTGTGCTTTTCCTGTCAATTTTGCATCCTGGAAAATCTGCATCTAAGTAACCTATTAGCTTAAAGTCTGATTCTCTAGGATACCACAATCCCAGATCAGCTGTACCCTTAAGGTACTTGAAAATTCTTTTCACAGCTGTTAAGTGAGGTTCTCTTGGATCTGCTTGAAATTTTGCACAAAGACAGGTAGCATACATGATATCAGGTCTACTTGTAGTAAGATAGAGTAGTGAGCCAATCATACCTCTGTAATCAGTAATATCTACTGATGTACTAGTATCCTTATCCAATTTTGTTGCAGTGGCCATGGGAGTGGATGCATTTGAACAATCTTGCATTCCAAATTTCTTCAGCAAATTTCTGGTGTACTTGGATTGACAAATAAAAGTGCCTTCTTCATTCTGCTTGATGTGAAGGCCCAGAAAATAGCTAAGTTCCCCCATCATACTCATTTGATATCTTGACTGCATCAGTTTGGCAAACTTCTTGCAAAGTCTGTCATTTGTAGAACCAAAAATGATATCATCAACATATTTTTGCACCAAAAGTAAGTCCTTTCCATGGTTGAGGTAGAACAGTGTTTTGTCAATAGTTCCTCTGTTAAATCCACTTTCCAGAAGAAACTAAGCTAAGGTCTCATACCATGCTCTTGGATCTTGCTTAAGGCCATAAAGTGCTTTATCAAGCCTGTAGACATGATGTGGAAGTTTGAAATCTACAAAGCATGGAGGTTGTTCAACATATACTTCCTCTTCCAATTCTCTATTGAGAAAAGCACTTTTCACATCCATTTAAAAGACTGTAAAATTTTTGTTAGCAGCATAAGCCAAAAATATCCTTATGGCTTCCAATCTAGCAACTGGTGCAAATGTTTCATCATAATCAATCCCCTCCTGTTAAGAATATCCTTTTGTAACCAACCTTGCTTTATTCCTTGTAATTATGCCATCACTATCAGTTTTTTTTCTGAACACCCACTTTGTACCAACAACAGATCTGTTCTTTGGTTTTGGAATTAGGGTCCATACTTTATTTCTTTCAAATTTATTTAACTCTTCATGCATTGCTTGCACCCAATCAGCATCTTGAAGAGCTTCTTGCACTTTCTTTGGTTCAGTCTGAGAGAGAAAAGAGTGATAAAGACATTCATTTGATGTAGCTGTTCTAGTTTTGACACCTGCATCAGGATTTCCAATAATTAAGTCAGGTGTATGTGCTTTAGTCCACTTCCTTACAGATGGAAGATTTTCTCTAGAACTGGATGCTTCCCCATGATCCATGCTGTCTTCATCAACATTTTCTGATGCTCCCCCTGAAATTATGCTCTTTGAGATGGATCCTTCATTATTTAAGTTTCCAGAATTATCAGAACTTGGCTCATTAGAACTTGATGAATCAGATCTTGAAGAGCCAATTGTAGGTTCTGATGCTTCTTGAGATGTGGTTGTATCTTCAGTATGCTCCCCCTGCACAGGTGCATCTTCCTTTGGCTTAGTCACCACAGTTTCAATAATATCAGAGTTTAATCCATCAGAGTTTGCAGTATCAAGATTTAGACTGTCAGGATTTAGAGTATCAGAATTTAAAACTTCATTTTCAAATCTCAGCTGATCATGATCATTGAAATCTTCAAGTCCAGTAATCTTCTTATCATCAAAAGAGACATTGATAGATTCCATGACAACCCTTGTTCTTAAATTGTAGATTCTGAAGGCTTTTGTGGAAAGTGGATATCCAACAAAAATTCCTTCATCAGCTTTTAGATCAAATTTGGATAGCTGTTCAGGATGAGTCTTAAGAACAAAACACTTGCATCCAAATACATGAAAATACTTCAGATTTGGCTTCTTTTTCTTCACCATCTCCATATGGTGTCTTTCCATGCTTGTTAATGAGTGTTGCATTCTGAGTAAAACAAGCAGTATGCACAACTTCAGCCCAAAAATAGGTTGGTAACTTTGCTTCATCAATAATAGTTCGTGCAGCTTCAATAAGAGTTCTATTCTTTCTTTTAACAACTCCATTTTGCTGTGGAATTCCAGGAGCTGAAAATTCCTGCTTGATTCCATGGTCTTTGCAGAACTCTTCCATGATCAAATTCTTGAACTCAGTGCCATTATCACTTCTTATGATCTTCATAGAATCTTTGACTAATTTATCCAGTTGCTTGACATGATCAATCAAAATAGATGTAGTTTCACTTTTTGTGTGCAAGAAATACACCCATGTGTATCTGGTGAACTCATCCACTATGACCATAGCATATTTCTTCTTTGCAATAGACATGACATTCACTGGACCAAATAGATCAACATGTAGTAGGTGATAAGGCTCAAGAATTGATGATTCAGTCTTGCTCTTGAATGAAGATTTTCTTTGTTTTGCCTTCTAACATGAATCACAAAGGCCATCAGGAGCAAATACTGATTTTGGCAATCCTCTCATAAGATCTTTCTTGACTAGTTCATTTATATTGTTGAAATTTAAATGAGTGAGTTTCTTGTGCCAATTCCAGCTTTCTTCAATTGATGCTCTACTCAACAGATAGATTGCAGAATCATCAATACTTGTTGAAAGCTTGGCTTCATAAATGTTACCATGCCTGTATCCTTTCAGAACAACTTTTCCCGTAGATTTGGTTACAACTTCACAGTGTTCTTCAAAGAAATCCACATGATAACCTCTCTCACAGATTTGACTAACACTGAGCAGATTGTGTTTAAATCCTGAGACCGAAGCTACTTTCTCAATGATGACATTCCCAAGATTAATATTGCCATATCCTAGAGTTTTTTCCATATTGCCATCTCCATAAGAAACACCTGGGCCAGCTTTCTCCACAAAGTCTGATAGCAGGGCTTTATTTCCAGTCATATGTCCTGAACATCCACTGTCCAGAACTAGGATATTTTTCCTGTTGCCTTGTAATCACAAAGACCACTAATGATTAGTTTTAAGGACTCAGACTTGCTTGGATCCTTTGGCCTTATTAAGTTTGTTAACATTTGCAGCGGATTTAGCATCAGAGTTTATGTTAACATTTTTCTTATCAGCATTTACAGTATCAGACTTTGCATCAGAACTTATACTAGAATGAACAATGCTAACTTTCTTTAAAAAAGGTTTTATTTGATAATAATCATAGTACAAACTATGATATTCCTTACAAGTATAAATGGAATGCCATAAACTACCACAATGAAAACAAGGATTTTGTGGCCTATATCTAACAGACTGACTCTTAACTCCTGACTTTGAAGGTAAGGAGTTTATGTTCTTATTCTTCCTGCAAAAAGAAGCCAGATGGTTAGAATTTCCACAGTTATGACATGTTTTTCTAGGAGCATTAGGAACAGGCTTATAATCATTGCTTTTATTCACACCTTCCTTTCCATTCTATTTTTCCTAGGTGACTTTACCTTGTTTACATTCTTAACATCTTCCAGCTTGTACTTGAGCTGCTTCTTAGTCATTAAGCCTATGTTAACTTCAGTTTGCTTTTCCTGTTTTAGTTTGTCAGAAGTTAATTCCTCTTTAACTTCTGATTTCTTAGTATCAGACTTTACAGCTACAAACTTAACAGGTTTTACCTTTGGATTTTGTTTAACAACTATAGGCTTAATTTCTACAGTTCCTTTATCATTCTTATCATCTCCATAACCTAAGCCTTCTTTCCAGTTTCCACTACTTAACAAATTTTGAGTTGTTCTGCCAGAGTTAGTCCAAGTCCTGATAATCTCTCTTTCCTTTTCTAACTCAGTTTTTAGAGATTCATTCATTTTAAGTACTTCATCCCTAACATAGAAAGCATCATCTCTATCTTTCTGAGTTTGATGGAACATGACTAACTCTTTTTCTAAATAATCATTTCTCTTTTTAAAAGCAAGATTTTCAGAAGTTAATCTTTCATATGTTAAAGTTTGATCTCTATAACTAATAAACATGGTTTTAAGATATCTTCTCAACTCATTAATATCATCAGTATGAAAGGCATAAGTAGTTTGAGGTACCTTTAACTCAGCAGCATCAGAACTGCTATCAGCATTTGCCATCAAGGCATAGTTCTCCTCACTTTCAGAATCTGAAGTGTCTGTCCAGCTTTTCTTCTTTGTGACAAGAGCCTTGCCTTTGTCACTCTTCACTTTCTTGCAATCAGGAGATATGTGGCCTTTCTCACCACAGTTGTAGCATTTGACATTTGTGTAATCTCCTCTGTCAGACTTTCCTCCTTTGCCTTCAGATTTTCTGAAACTCTTCCTATCAGAACTTGCACCTTTTCTGGAAAACTTCTTTCCCTTTCTGAATTTCCTGTATGCAATCCTTGTGATTCCTTTCACCATAAGAGCACACAGCTTCATCATCTCCTCATCAACATCCATCTCAGGTAAGCTTTCAGTTTCTGAGTCATCATCACTATCAGAACTTGATGACTCAGTATCAGACTTTGTGATGAGAGCTTTTCCCTTGCCTTTCTTTGAGATAGCTACTTTGGGGGATTCCTCCTCAGCCTTAAGAGCAACTGTCCTTGACTTTCCTCCTTTTCTCTTGCTTCTTTGTTCCATCTCAAGTTCATGAGTCTTGAGCATCCCATAAATTTCATCAAGAGTTGTTTCTTCAAGATTATAGTTGTCTCTTATAGTTGTGGCCTTCAAATCCCAACTTTCAGGAAGAGCTAACAGGAATTTAAGATTTGAATCTTCAAGATCATATTCCTTATCAACTAGTGACAAATCATTCAAGAGTTTGACAAATCTGTCATATAAACCAGTTAATGACTCATCAGACTTTGAGTCAAAGTGTTCATACTCTTGAGTGAGTATTATCTTCCTATTCTTCTTAATTGAATCAGTTCCCTGGCATCTTGTCTCCAAGTCTTCCCATATCTCCTTTGGAGTCTTGCAGTTAATTACCCTGTTAGACATGACATTATCAATGGCATTATGCAATAAGTGTCGTACCTTAGCATCCTTAGCAATTGAAGAGATATCTTCAGCAGTGTAATCACTCTTCTCCTTTGGTACAGACTTTGCTTGTTCACCTGCAACTGCAACAACGAGTTTGGTTAGCTTGTGTGGTCCTTCATTGATCCTGTCAAGATATTCTGGATCTGTAGCTTCCAGAAACATAGACATCCTCACCTTCCATATGGGATATTCAGATGGTTTCAGTATGGGAACTCTAATAGTCTCATATCGATTATGGATTTGAGTCTTTGGAGGTTCTTCAGTTTTGGTGGACTTGGTTGGAGTTTCTGCTTGAGACATGATTGATTTTGGATCTTAAACTGTCTGTGTGTTAATAGAAGGCTCTGATACCACTTGAGTTTGAGTTAAGATTATCAAATCTGATATGGATTATTAAGATAAGATGTTGTTAATATGGGTATGAGGGGATGTATTAACAATATATGTATATTGAGTATCCAGATCCTATAATTACAAGGAGTTGATGGCTCGATAGATATTGGGTAAACTACCCTAATTTCTGTATCGTTTAAAAATGGATGTGAGATTGATTCTTTCAAGAATTTATAATAGATGAGATACAAGAGTTATGGTATGATCCAGTTTAGGATCACATAATGGGAAATAACCATTAGTCTTTAACCAAGCGAGTCAATCAGAGAGTCAGAGCTGCCAGTTTTAGAGGTATAATTAACGGTTGACCCTAGATATTTTTATGAGATGTTCTCGTTATTGTTAGTCATTCCTTGGGTACCGTGCAAGGAACGACACATCTACCTTATTAGATATACTTAAGGTTAAAAAGAAGATATGACTTTATCTACATACAGAATGTCAAATTGCGCCGATTGGTTGTAACCATGATGAGAGTATCACATGCAATACCAGATGTCGGCATTGGATTTAGAGTTACGAATAAAATAGTATGCAACAGTAAATGAAGTTTTCGTCAACTAATGAATGCGAAATGAACCTAATGAGGGGTAGAAGATATACCGAAGTGGGTGGACCCTTATGTGGTCATTCTTTAATTAGGTACCTTATTAGTGGATTATGAGAATAACAAACAACTCATATAGTGTGCGATTTTCAAAATTTTAAACAAGTTTTCACAAAAGATTTTATTAACAAAATTTCTAAAAGTTCTTTAAATAGAATGAGTTTTTAAAATTTGGTTGTCAAATTACGACTTGAGCTCGTGATGTTATAGGCATTAGATTACCCGGAAGAATACTTGATATGGACCTAGTATTATCAAATTCAGAGGGTCAAGTGGACCCATTATTATGAAAGAGTTTAAAATTTTTCCTGACGAAAAATTACAAATCTTGTTTAATAGTATCGACGATGGAGTCAACGTGTGGGGACATTATATTCATGAAATTATTAAAGTTCAAAAGAAACCGATATGTTGCGGGTCTAATGATAGACTTACATGGCATGGATGGAACGAGAAGTTACGATTGTAAATCCCAAAAGAAAGTGATTGTGTTCGAATTGTCAAATTATTGAACGTGGAGGCAGGATGCTAGAAAGGCGAGACTTAATAGTAGGAAATTGGCATAGTAGGCAAATTTACGAAGGCATTTCTGAGGACTTTCCGAAGTCATTATATGATTAGGATTTGGAATTGGTTACTCGAATAAGCCCTGAAGGTATACATAAGTGAAACATGGATGGCGACCAACGGCGTCATTCTCTTCTATAATACGACAACGTATATTCTCCTTGAATCTTGAATACATGTGAGCTTCTTTTATTGACAAGTTTTATGAGGCGATAGGGAAAAGAAGGTTATTGTATTCCTTCGAATCAACCTTCCTTTAAAATATTGTTTTCTCATTGAGACAAGCAGTGTTATGGTGTGACGCTTTGTCGAAATAACGAAGAGTCTGGTGGGACACCACCTAATCATGTGTTGTATGCCATATGGTATGAAAGACTGGCCATCTTGAGTACAAATATGGTTGTCTCATTCATATCTAAATCATCACTCATTCTTTCATCTTCAGTTACGATTTATTAACTTATGGATCCTTCTAATTATTTTATTGCACTGTTGTTCTTTACAAGTTTTCTAATCAGAATCATAATTACAAATTCTCTTCTTGGGTAAGATATATTCTTTGAGGTTTTAAAAGAAGTAAAATAATTCTGTAAAGTAGATGGAATTACATATTGAGTATAGATATGATTGCAAGATAATAATGGTGGACATTTATGCGCAAAGAAGAATCAATATGCAGATAACGTAGTTGACACGAAGACATCAAATCCGAAATGGATATCTATTATACATGATATATTTCAAGTCTGAGATTTTGGCGTGAAATGGATTAGTTAGCAAACCGTATTGGGTAAATTAACCATAGAATTAAGAATGTAAATCTGCGTATACTAGACAAAGCAAACGATTGACTGAACAACAGAAGAAGATGAAGGAATTCTTAATGATAAACCAGATGAGTGATTAATATGTTAAGAAGATGAAGCATACCTCAGTCATGTGGAAGATGCTTGACATACGGGTTTGAGAATCGAAGAAATTCTAATTACAAATAAATTCAAGTGTGTTCTTCAAGGAATTGTTAGGTTTTCTAACTCTAGTAAGTGATTTATGATGAATTTGACGGTCATAACTGAGCCAGCGATGAAGGTTCCGTACGGAAAAATATAAGTAGAGATGAAGAAATGGTGATCCAATTGCGAAATCTTTAAGGGAGTAATTTTTTAAAACCAATTGAATTTTCACAAGATTATGATAATGTTTGTTGAGACCATGTGTTGGTTATCATAAGTTAAACAAGTTAACTAATGAGAATAAATAAATATGTCAAGAATAAATGAGTTGCTCCATCACTTGAAAGGTGCAGTATAATGTTCTAAAGGTAAGTATATACAAGTTTCAATAGTAGAAAATAAGATTAAAAGTTATCCTTAAAACGGGTTTATGAACATGTGTAAGTAATATGAATTGTTAATTAAAGAGCTTGAATTGAAAAATGAATTAAAAGAATCCTGGAATAAAGCTTTTGAGAAATGGTAGAATAATTTTATATTCAGCATGATATGTTCTGAAGTATGGTAAAAGGATGAGGTTGGTGGATGGTGGTGGGTTGATATGGTTGTTGATTATATGGTTGATTGTTGGTGTTGGTTTGAGTCCGACTGGTAGTCTATAATATAGAGGAGATGCTGCCCAAATTTTTGAAAAATACCCTACTTTAAAAGATAGAAAGTATATTTCTGTATGTTATTGATACTCTTGTTAATACTCCAAATGATTGCGATCTCGGTTCTTGAAATAGGTTGTTACAGCCAATCCGACTATATATAATTGGTCTTTGATTTCATTTAGCTAGTCATCACTGGGTGCAATTGATCAATTAAGTGAGTTAATTGGTTAATGTTACCGATTAACCGTTAATTAGATGAAAATCGATTCCAATTAGATTAAGTCGAACTTTGATGTGACTTTCACATCCGAAATCAAAGTAATGAGGAATTTGGAGAAGGTAAGGACACCAGTAGAATTCAGAAATTGTTGCAAGTGTGTGAGGCTCTACTTGGATGAATATGCCCTTTATAATGGAAAAAAGAAATAAAAAGTTATTTGTACGGACAAGTGAGAAGAATGTTTTTAAGAACTAAAGATTTAAGATAGAGATAAAAGAAGGAAGGAAGGAAAAGAAGAAGGGAGGTGGAGTAAAGAAGAGATTAATAATTACACCAACATGGATTTTATTAGACAATCAAAGAGATTGATACAGTTTTAATTCAGTTTCTGATTGATGTTGATACTTAAGTTGTTGTTAAATAACAAAAGTGGTATTAATATAGATGATTGATGTTTACTTCAGTATGGGATGTTGTGACCATTAAAGTTCGTATTGATATCTAATTTGATATAACATTAGAATAAGTATTAATATCAAGAGTCCGGTTTTGAATGAGCTATGAGAATGAAGAACGGAAATAGGAAAGAAGGTGGAATCAAAAGGATGATAAAGAAACTTTATAAAATGCTATGATATAGGTAAGATATGGGTAATATGAGGGACAGAAGTAAAGTGAAAAATTTAGGAAACATTTGTAAATTGAGATAGGAAATGCATCCCAAGAGTACGATTAAATACTGAGGGTTAAAAGAAAATATCTAGTGACCAGACATGAAGAGAAAATGGGGGGAACCATGTAAATAAATGTTGTACCTGTTGGATTTTAATCGCAGCGGAGGCATGGTAAAACACTTTTACACACATAAAATCCAAATAAAAGCATACAGATCATGAATAAAAATTCGAGGGATCGAATCTAACCTTTAAAATAATTCGGAGACAACGATCAGAGATCCTTAGCAGTTGCTCCTCAAGTGTGAAGCACTCCACCGGTATCCACCAAGAAAACGATGTTAAGGAGGAGGAAGGAGGCGGAGAGAATTGGGTTTTCCAAACTTTTTGGGTTTTTGGGGTTCTCATAAAAATAGGGTCTATAATAGTATATTTATAGGCAAAATTTTCAGCTGAAATTTTCCCATAAATATTATTATTATTATCCCATTTATTATTCTCATTAATAATTAAAACACCTTTTAATTATTAATCCTTTTTCTAAACACTTTAGAAATAATTCTCCCTCTTGATTTAATTTCCAAAAATTAAATCCTTAATTAATAATATTAAGAACTTTTTTTAATTAATTTATAATCAATTAAATCTTATTTAATCAATTATTAAATTTGCCAATTAATTATTTATTTCACAAATAAATAATTATTAGCCATTATTAATTAATTCCTCCACCATAAAATCATTCTCTTTTTATGGTGTGACCCTGTAGGTTCAATATTAAGCCGGTAGTAGAAATAAATAATAATAAAACTATTTTATCATTATTTATATAAATTCTCTAATTTATTAAATATGATTAATTAATTAATCACATTTATTCTACATCGTGAGGGATACTTCTCAGCATATCGCGACTATCCGGATAATATGAATTCACTGCTTAGAATACCAAGAACCTATTCAGTGAATAGTTACCGTACAATAAACTCCTTCTACCCTACAATGTCCCGATTAAATACAAGGCATGGATCTCGTGTCAAGCCTATCTAATTTAATCACTTGCTTACCATTTACTATGCTTAGTTCTATGCAAATTAGAAACTCCTTTCTAATTTCATTTACTCTGGCCAGAGATTCCTGAACTAGCATAAGTGGATCGGCCTTGAACATTCGCTTCCTTCACTGGAAGGGGTAGATCCTTTATTGATCATACACTATCTTCGTGTACAAATTTCTATACCCAGTAGAGCCCAAATAATTGTCCCTGGAGACTAAGAACTAAACCAAAGCATAGTTCAGTGTACACAAGATGACTATGATGACCTCAAGTCTAAGGATACTTGTACAACTATCACTATGTGAACAACTGCTGACACGTGAGTGAACTCCATCAGTTGTTCAGCTGTGCGAGTCATGTTCAGTGAACTTATTCCATAATAAGCACCTATATACTAGCTATAGTGTCACCACACAAATGTCTATGAGAACAGACATCCTTCATAATGAAGCAAGCATAGTATGTACCGATCTCTGCGGATTATTAATTACCAGTTAGTAATCCTACGACCAGGAACTATTTAAGTTTAGAGTTATCATCTTTTAGGTCTCACTATTATGATCTCATCATAATCCATAGAAGCTTTACTCTAAACTATGGTATATCTTATTTAAACACTTAAATAGATAGAGCCCGTAATAAAAACAAAACAAGTCTTTTATTAATATCAATGAAATCAAAACAGATTACATAAAAAGTTATTCCTAAATCCTAATACATGATTGGACTTAGGACATATTCCTTTCAATCTCCCACTTGTACTAAAGCCAATCATTCTGGTATCTAATACCCATCTAGTCTTTATGACGATCAAAGTGACTTTCAGAAAGTAGCTTTGTGAGTGGGTCTGCTATGTTGTTATGTGTGTCAACTCTAATTCAATACAACACAAGAAATGTTATCGCGCTCCCACTAATCCTTTTGTAGACGCATGGTTCATCTACGTTTTTGATAAAATCAAACTCTTTGATTGTCTCATCAAAACGGATGTTCCATCTACGAGAAGCTTGCTTTAAACCACATATGGTTCGCAGTATCTTACACACTAGGTTTTCATTTCCCTTGGAAAGAAAACCATCTGGCTATATGCCAGATCTCATAGTCGTAGTAAGCAGCAATCGCAAGCAAAATCCGAACTGATTTTAACAGGGCTACAGGTAAAAAGTTTCATCAAAGTCAATCCATTGCCTTTGTTTGAATCCTTTTGCCACAAGCCTGGCCTTATAGGTCTCCACCTGGCCATCTGATATAATCTATCTTTTGTATACCGTATACATAGATTCCATTCTGGATTTCATGGCACTATGCCATTTCTCTGAGTCAACACTACTCATAGCCTCATTATAGGTCGCAGGGTCATCATCATCAATGATCGACAACTCATTGTCATTCTCAATGACAAGGCCATATTACCTCTCAGGTTGGCGAGACACTCTCCCTGACCTACGAATGGGCTGTTCCACAAAAGGTTGTTCAGTCAGAACAGGTGTTTCCACTTGATCCGTAGTAGTTTGTGCTTCTTAAACTTCATCAAGTTCAATTTTGCTCCCACTGTTTCCTTCAAGGATAAACTCCTTTTCCAAGAAGGTAGCATGTCTGGAGACAAACACCCGATGATCGGTGCAAAAGTAATACCCTAAAGTCTCTTTAGGATATCCCACAAAACTACATTTTACGGATCGATATTCCAGCTTATCTGGGTCAACTTACTTAACATAAGCTGGACATTCCCAAATCTTAACGTGTTTAAGACTCGGTTTCCTTTCTTTTCATATCTCATACGGAGTTTGAGGAACAGATTTGGAAAGCACCTTATTCAGTAAATATGCTGAGGTTTCCAATGCATAACCCCATAGGAATACTGGAAGATTTGCATAGCTCATCATGGACCGAACTATGTCTAACAAAGTTCGATTTCTCCTTTCAGATACCAATCTAGAGGAGTCCACTGGGAGACTATACCATTTACTTTGAGATAATCTAGAAACACTCCATTAAAGTATTCACCACCTCGATCTAATCGAAGAATTATAATACTATGTTTGGTTTGTTTCTCCACTTCATACTTATACTCTTTGAACTTTTCAAAGGCTTCAGACTTGTGTTTCATCAAACACATATCCGAATATAGATCTATCATCTATGAAAGTAATAAAGTATGAAAATCCACCCATGGCTTGCTTAGTCTTTGGTCCACATACATCTGTGTGTACCATTCCTAGCAAATTTGCAGTCCTCTCTCCATGTCTACTAAATGGAGACTGTAGTGCCACTATGAAGTGAGATTTTCATCATCCCTTTTCTTTTATTAGTTTGTTCAATCTGAAGTAAATTATGTCACATTTATATAGACCATTATTTAAAGTACCACGTCCATAAAGAATATTATCTCTAAGAATAGAACATTCATTATTCTCAATAATAAATGAAAATCCAGCCAAGTCTTACATGGGAATAATATTCCTCACAATCGAGGGAACAAAATAACACTTATTTAAAACAATAGTCTTGCCCGTAGGCATATGTAAATGAAATGATTCTACATCATCAGTAGCAACTCTTGCTCTATTTCCCATCAGTAGAATCACCTCCTCTTCCTCAAGAGTCCTACTTCTCCTTGGTCCCTGCAACAAATTGCAGATATGAGAACCACAGGCGGTATCTAATACCCAAGTAGAAATTTGATTTAATGACATATTCACTTCTATCATGAACATACCTAAATCAGAAGCGGTAGTCTCACTACCCTTCTTCTTCTTCAATTCTGCAAGGTAAACCTTGCAGTTCCTCTTCCAGTGCCCCACCTTTTTACAGTGAAAGCAAACAACTTTGCTCTTGGGGTCTTCAGCTTTTGGTGGAACCGGCATTTTCTCACCTACTTTCTTCTTCTTGGAAGAGTTCCTCTTCCTTTTCTTAGGATTGGAACCTTCACCAATTAGAAGAATAGAACTCTTCTTAGGGGGAAAATTCGATTCCGCAGTCTTCAACATGTTGTGGAGTTCAGGCAGGCTGACATCCAACTTATTCATGTGAAAGTTCACAACAAACTGCGAGAATGAACTCGGAAGCGATTACAAGACCAGGTCTTGGCTCAGCACCCCATCCATGGCAAAACCAAGTTGTCCAAGACGTTCAATCAAATTGATCATCTTAAGTACATGGTCATTCACAGATGATCCCTCAGACATCCTACAACTGAACAACTCCTTCGATATCTCATATCGAGCTGTCCTCCCTGCCACATCATACAACTCTTGTAGATGCATGAGGATAGTGTGAGCATCCATATGCTCATGTTGCTTCTGTAGCTCAATGTTCATGGAAGCTAGCATGATGCATTGAGTAATATTTGCATCATCTATCCACTTATAATACACAACATGTTCATCATTATGTGCATCACCAGCAGGTTCAGTAGGCTTAGGTGAGTCAATCACGTATTCCAGCTTCTCAATCCTGAGAACAATTCTCAAGTTTCGAAGCCAGTCAGCATAATTAGGACCAGTCAATTTGTGAGCATCCAGTATGCTCCTGAGTGATAGTGCAGAAGACATAACGTACAAAGTAAATCTGTAAATGATAAACACATAACAACACTTAGCAAATATTCGATTTCATTTTAAAACACTACATGAATCGGGTCTTTATTCATAAGTGGCTCCTACTAGTTTACCTAATTTATTCAACCCCCTACGTGAAAAATTAAGCATTCATAATGCTAGTAGGAATAGGGATCCTACATTCCATTACACAACCCCGGCTGTAGCATGAACCGCCATGCAATGTTCAATAGGCAGATAACTCTTGTCAATTACATATTATGTTATTCCCTAATCAAACTTTAGCCTCTTGAATAATTGAGTCTCGGCTGTGGCACGACAAACTCAATATTCTAAGTCAAGTCTAACCCAACATTCCGTACAGTTGAATCAGTCCCCAAAGGCCCACGGCTGTAGCACGTACCGACCTTTAGATTCTTATTCAATGTATACATCTCTATGTAATAGACAAGTATTTCTTATTTCGAAATCAAAGCCCTCGGCTGTAGCACGAACCGACAATGATTCAAAAATAAGAACTACTTTCTATCATGTTGGAAGGCTATGACCGACACAAGCCCGTTGTATCATTGGCCAATTACTACTTGATATTATTTAATTTTAGAGGGATTATATTACGTTACAATCATAATCATATTATAAAGAAATTCTTCCTTTTAAATGAAATATTTCAAATCAATAATCAATAATCAGATGATTCCCAGATCGGGTGGAGCATTGCCAAGAGGCGTCACTTAATAACCCTTTCTTACAGATAGAAATTTGTTGTTGACAGAATCATCCTTTCTCTCATATCGAAAATTCATATTCAATTATGTGTTTCATAAACACAAGAATCTCAAGATTGTATTTATAATATTATTCTTAAGGTTATGAAACAATTTCACTATACTAGGTTGTCTAACAAACGCCTTATGTTCATTTAAGTTCACCTAAATCTATCATCGCGTGATAAACTAAGCATATATCACATATATCAACATGAATAAACATCAAGGTAGGCATGTTATATCATCTAGCACATTAGTCTAAGCATTATACATCTCTATGTATCACATGAAGCATTTAAAAGCAACTAAAACAATCAAAAACAGCTTTAAAACACTTCATGGAAATATAAATAGTTCAAAACTTTTATATAAACTAAAATTGATCACTCCATTAGATCCGTCTCGGAAAAACAAATCCAACGGTATATTGCACGCCTCAAACGGAGTTACGAAACTCCCAGAAAATCAATTTTAATGTAAACAGTCGGGCTGTAACGCATTACAGGAACGCGTTACAAGCCCTGTAACGCATTCCGGTGATGCGTTACAACCCTTTTAACCAATTAAAAGGTGTAACGCATTCCGTGAATGCGCCAGAGGGTGTAACGCATTCCCGGAATGCGCGGCACCCCTTTATTATTTTTTTTTCTTTTCTGCGAAACGCCACCGCCTTCCTTTCTCGGTTGCCGTGCCTGACAACTGACCTGTGCTTGTCTGTCTTGGTTCCGTGCAACACAGACAGCAGATATACAAACAACAGATGTATATACATACATACTAACAAATTATATATATATATATATGATTATTTAATTACGAATTTTAATTAAAAGAATTTCAAAAATTCATAATAAAAAATCTATACATCCTAAAATTATGAAAAAAATACCCAGACGATCTACAACACTTGTAGAACCTAGATCAACATTCAAAATATTCTGAGAAACGATTTCTCATCAGACAAAATTAATCCATGATATAACTTGTAAAAATCATAATTAATTCATACAAGCACATAAAATTCTGAAATTTTTTATCACAAATCTATATGCATACAACCTATGCTCTGATACCAATGTTGGATAATTCGAGGGATCGAATCTAACCTTTAAAATAATTCGGAGACAACGATCAGAGATCCTTAGCAGTTGCTCCTCAAGTGTGAAGCACTCCACCGGTATCCACCAAGAAAACGATGTTAAGGAGGAGGAAGGAGGTGGAGAGAATTGGGTTTTCCAAACTTTTTGGATTTTTGGGGTTCTCATAAAAATAGGGTCTATAATATTATATTTATAGGCAAAATTTTCAGCTGAAATTTTCCCATAAATATTATTATTATTATCCCATTTATTATTCTCATTAATAATTAAAACACCTTTTAATTATTAATCCTTTTTCTAAACACTTTAGAAATAATTCTCCCTCTTGATTTAATTTCCAAAAATTAAATCCTTAATTAATAATATTAAGAACTTTTCTTAATTAATTTATAATCAATTAAATCTCATTTAATCAATTATTAAATTTGCCAATTAATTATTTATTTCACAAATAAATAATTATTAGCCATTATTAATTAATTCCTCCACCATAAAATCATTCTCTTTTTATGGTGTGACCCTGTAGGTTCAATATTAAGCCGGTAGTAGAAATAAATAATAATAAAACTATTTTATCATTATTTATATAAATTCTCTAATTTATTAAATATGATTAATTAATTAATCACATTTATTCTACATCGTGAGGGATACTTCTCAGCATATCGCGACTATCCGGATAATATGAATTCACTGCTTAGAATACCAAGAACCTATTCAGTGAATAGTTACCGTACAATAAACTCCTTCTACCCTACAATGTCCCGATTAAACACAAGGCATGGATCTCATGTCAAGCCTATCTAATTTAATCACTTGCTTACCATTTACTATGCTTAGTTCTATGCAAATTAGAAACTCCTTTCTAATTTCATTTACTCTGGCCAGAGATTTCTGAACTAGCATAAGTGGATCGGCCTTGAACATTCGCTTCCTTCACTGGAAGGGGTAGATCCTTTATTGATCATACACTATCTTCCTGTACAAATTTCTATACCCAGTAGAGCCCTAATAATTGTCCCTGGAGACTAAGAACTAAACCAAAGCATAGTTCAGTGTACACAAGATGACTATGATGACCTCAAGTCTAAGGATACTTGTACAACTATCACTATGTGAACAACTACTGACACGTGAGTGAACTCCATCAGTTGTTCAGCTGTGCGAGTCATGTTCAGTGAACTTATTCCATAATAAGCACCTACATACTAGCTATAGTGTCACCACACAAATGTCTATGAGAACAGACATCCTTCATAATGAAGCAAGCATAGTATGTACCGATCTCTGTGGATTATTAATTACCAGTTAGTAATCCTACTACCAGGAACTATTTAAGTTTAGAGTTATCATCTTTTAGGTCTCACTATTATGATCTCATCATAATCCATAAAAAGCTTTACTCTAAACTATGGTATATCTTATTTAAACACTTAAATAGATAGAGCCCGTAATAAAAACAAAACAAGTCTTTTATTAATATCAATGAAATCAAAACAGATTACATAAATAGTTATTCCTAAATCCTAATACATGATTGGACTTAGGACATATTCCTTTCAGTACCTACCCAAAGTTAAGGTGGGACATTAAAGACTAGATGGATACATTTCGCCAAGAGACATCGCAGTGAAGTCACCTGAGAACCAAAGTTGATGAAAGCGTTAATTGCATCATTATTGATAGGTTATCCAAATATAATCATTATCATTTATTAATTAATAGTTTGTCCAATAAGTGGGTTAGTTGTTGCTTGAAGAAATGGTGGTACGCCATCAGATCCAAAAATTGATTGTAAATGATCAATATTATTTGATATGAGATTTGACAGGAGTATTTAGAATACGATGAATTATGTCGAACCAGGATAGTATATACCACTACTAGATGAACAAACATCAGGTAAGACAGAACTAAAACATATGAATTTGGTTAAACATCGATAACTCAAGGGATTCAAATATGATACAAGATATAGATGTCAAAGAAGACTTTCTGATAGTATGGCATAAAGAAAGAATAAACATTATATGTGACTAGACGTTGTTGAGTGGCATTTATGACACTTTATTACGCTCCGTAAAGCTTTGAATTGGTGTAAATGTACTTAAGTTGTTGGTATTTTAATGTGTTTTCTAGTGTTTTTGCATTTCAGGCATTATTCTAAGAATCGGGTGAATTAGCATTGTTTTGGTGCTAATATGGTGTTAGGATGATATCCAAAGAATAAAGCTCCGGAAGCCAACTCGATTGCAGCAGGAATTAAAGAAATTCAGAAGTTTTTCCAGAAGCACGGTGCGCCCGCGCTGGTCTAGCGCGGGGCCGCGCCCATTTGTTAGAGAGCCAGCGTGCCCACGCTGATGAAGCGCGTGGCCTTGCCGGGTTGGGATCCCAGAATCCTGATTCTAGTTTATTTATAATTGAAGGACTTCTATCTTGTATGGGCTACTATATATACTTAAATAAAGGATGTTTTCTAGAGAGGGATATACCAGAGGACAAGGAGAGCCGTAAGAATACCGTGTTAGCACGATTCTATAAAGTCGAAGAAGATCTTGTTTTTACTTGTGAATCTTTGTTCTAAGTTGTAACTTAGATGCTAGTTTTATTATTCATGAACCTTACTCTTGTTTCGTACTTGTTTTTATTATTTATTCAGTATAAAGACTATATTTATTATACCATGCTTTCATCGGAACCCGCGTTGATGATGAGTCCGATTATGGGCTAATCATTATCGTGGGGTTCTAGCGGATTTATTTATGGATTTCTTTAGTTAATTTGTTTCGATACCTTAGTGTGTGGTGATTGTATGATAATCTAGTATTGGTTGTGCTTATTCGTCTTATGAGCGTCGCGAACTTATAAGATAGCGTGTTAATCTTTAATGAAGTGACAGTGAATTTAAGTATTTAGAACTTGCCTTGCTAGCATAGGTTCATGTGTTATTGTTATGCATGATTCGTAGGTAATTTTAACCATCTTACTTGCCCTATGTAATCACGATAGATAACTTGTGCTTTAAAGCTTTATGTTGGCAAATTCTATAGATATATAGGGTCTCAATATAATTGGTGTCTATTCAGCTTCTATCTATTTTATGGATGTCTGGTAGTATAGTATTCATGCAACGAAAGTTGGCATTTATCAGTTTCGTATTATCTGATTAGTGTCATCACCATTACATGCTAAGGTTAAGAACAATAAATCTATTGAATGAAGAATTTAATGAAGTTAGAATCCCATGTTTGTCATATATACATTAATTCAACCATCTTATTCTCTTATTATAATTGTTAGTTTAATTCTTAGTTATAATCAAAAACCCCAATTTATTATACGTCTTAACATTGAATAATAGCCATATCATTGGTGCATAAGTGCATAAATTAATTAGTTAACCAAAGTCAGTCTCTGTGGAAATGAACTAGAAATAATTCTATATTAATTGCGAACGCGTATACTTGCATGTATTATTAGCGCGTGTTTAGCGACTAACAAGTTTTTGGCACCACTGCCGGGGACTGCAGTGTTAATTTTTTGTTTATGTGTTTGTCATCAGTGATCGTTAAAGTTCATTGACTCAGACATTGTTACATATCTATTTTATTGTCTTATTTTAGGTACTCTAGCGAGCGTGTATGCATACGCGTTCGCGGTCTCGTAAGAGAACTCTGGATAAAGCCGAGGAAGAAGTTGTAGTGGTTGAAGGGAAGTTTTTGAGGATGAAGAGAAGGTAGAAGAAGAAGAGAAAATCGAGGAATCTGCTTTAGTAGTGATGGGAGATCAAGCAAAAATTCTTAAGGCTTTGATGGACTATTCTCAGCCTAAGATCAATGATATTCAGTCAAGCATCATCAGGCCAACCATCTTGGCTAACGCTTTTGAGATCAAGTCAAGCACAATTCAGATGATACAAAACTCAGTTCAGTTTGGGGGTTCTCCTACTGAAGACCCCAACATGCACATCAGGGATTTCATTGAGATCTGCGACATTTTCAAGTTCAATGGTGTGACTGAAGATGCTATCAAGCTGCGACTATTCCCATTCTCTCTGAGGGATAATGCGAAGTGTTGGTTACATTCTCTACCACCAGGGTCTGTCACCACATGGGAGGATCTTGCTCAAAAATTTCTCACTAAATTCTTCCCTATGGCAAAGACTGCTGCAATCAGGAATGCTCTTACTCAGTTTGCTCAGCAAACTGGAGAATCTCTGTGTGAGGCTTGTGATCGATATAAGGAGATGCTAAGGAAGTGCCCACACCATGGCATGCCTGATTGGATGATTATAAACTATTTCTATAATGGATTGGGTGCTACTTCTAGACCCATGCTCGATGCAGCATCAGGAGGAGCCTTGTGGGCTAAAAGCTACAATGAAGCTTATGAATTGATTGAACTGATGGATGCTAATGAATACCAGAATCCTTCTCAGAGGCTGACTTAGGGAAAAGTAGCAGGAATTCTGGAGTTGGATGCAGCAACTGCTATAGCTGCCCAACTTAAGGCTTTGACGATGAAGGTGGACACTTTGGCTAATTATGGAGTTAATTAAATCACTAGTGTCTGTGAGCTTTATGCTGGCCCATGAGACTGATCAGTGTGCTATTTCTAGTGAATTAGCTCAGTTCATAAATAACTTTCAGCGATCGCAGCAACCCGTACCAGCCACTTATCATCCTAACAACTGCAATCATCCTAATTTCAGCTGGAGCAACGCTTCGAATGCGGTTCAACAGCCTTATCAGCAGTACCCAGCTAAGCAGTACAACCCGCCTGGTTTTCAGCAGCCACAATATGTCCCAAAGCAACAACTTCAACTTCAGCTGCAACAAGCTAATGAAAAATCTGAATTAGAGGAGTTGAAGCTTATGTGCAAAAGTCAAGCTGTTTCTATCAAGACCTTGGAAAATTAAATTGGACAAATTGCCAATGCCTTAATAAATCTTCAACCTGGTAAATTACCTAGTGACACTGAAGTGCCAGGGAAGAGGGAAGCTAATGAGCAGGTAAAGACAATCACTTTGAGGTATGGAAAGGTTGCGAATCCCGAATAAACTCAAGTTTCGAATGAAGAAGCTGGGGATGAAGAAGAAGTAGAGTAATAGGAAGCAGAAGTGGAACCACGAAAGACTACTGTTGAGCACACTCCTCCTGAGGGTAATACAGGGGAGAAACAGATTTATCCTCCACCGCCTTTTCCTAAGCGGCTGTAGAAGAAAAAGCTGGATAAGCAATTTGAGAAGTTTCTGGAGGTGTTCAAGAAACTTCATATCAACATACCTTTCGCTGAGGCTCTTGAGCAGATTCCTAGTTATGCAAAGTTTATGAAAGGTATTCTCTCTCAGAAAGTGAAGCTAGATGATTTAGAGACTGTCGCTCTCACGGAGGAATGCAGTGTTGTGCTGCAATAGAAGTTGCCTCCGAAGCTTAAAGATCCAGAAAGCTTCACTATTTTGTGCATTATTGGAAAAGTGTCTTTTGACGGATGTTTATGTGACTTGGGAGCTAGCATCAATCTGATGCCTTTGTCAATCTTCAAGAAGTTGAATCTGCCTGATCCAAAACCAACTTATATGACTTTGCAGTTGGCTGATCGTTCTATTACATATCCGTGAGTTATTATGAAGGATGTCTTGGTCAAGGTTTATAAACTCATCTTCCCCGCTGATTTCGTAATTCTTGATTTCGAGGAGGATAAGAAAATTCCCATAATTTTGGGAAGACCTTTCTTGGCGACTGGCCAAACCTTGATAGATGTGTAGAAGGGTGAACTTACAATGTGAGTGCTGGATTATGATATAACTTTTAATGTGTTCAATGCTATGAAATTTCCTACATAAAATGAGGAATGCTTAAAAGTGGAGTTGGTCGATTCTGTAGTTACTTCAGAACTTGATCAATTGCTAAGGTCTGATGCCTTAAAGAAGGCCTTATTGGGGAATTCAGATAGTAAAGATGATGAAGGAGAAGAGCAATTGCAATATATGAATGCTTCTCCCTGGAAGAGGAAGATTGATATGCCTTTTGAATCTCTTGGAATGGAGGAATTGAACAAAGCTCCTAAACGCCTCAAGCCATCTATTGAGGAAGCTCCTACTCTTGAGCTTAAGCCTTTACCTGAACATTTGAGGTATGCATTTTTAGGTGATGCATCTACTTTGCCTGTTATTATTGCATCTGACCTTTCAGGTAGCGACGAGGAGAAGCTTTTGAGGATTATAAGAGAGTTTAAATCAGCAATTGGCTGGACTATAACAGATATTAAGGGAATCAACCCTTCTTATTGCATGCATAAAATTCTGCTAGAGAAAGGTAGCAAGCCTACGGTTGAGCAACAAAAAAGACTTAATCCGATCATGAAGGAAGTACTGAAGAAAGAAATTCTTAAGTGACTGGATGCAAAGATTATTTATCCCATTTCTGACAGTTCTTGGGTGAGTCCAGTTTAATGTGTACCAAAGAAGGGAGGTATCACAATTGTTGCTAATGAGAAGAATGAGCTCATTCCTACTCGAACAGTCACGAGATGGAGAGTTTGTATGGACTACAAGAAGCTGAACAAGGCCACTAGGATGGATCACTTCCCTCTTCCTTTCATTGACCAGATGCGTGACTGGTCATGAGTATTAATTTCTTCTAGATGGTTATTCGGGTTATAATCAGATTTGTATCGTTCCAGAAGATCAGGAGAAGAATACTTTCACTTGTCCATTTGGTACTTTCTCCTTCAGACGAGTTTCTTTTGGTCTGTGTGGTGCACCAGCCACATTTTAAAGGTGTATGATGGCCATCTTTTCTGATATGATTGGCCGGAATGTGGAGGTGTTCATGGACGACTTCTCTGTATTTGGTGATTCTTTTGACGAATGCTTGCAGATGCTTGGACATGTTCTCAAGAAATGTGTTCAGACCAACTTGGTTCTCAATTAGGAGAAATGTCACTTTATGGTGTGATAGGGCATTATTCTTGGGCACAAGGTTTCTAGTAAGGGTCTTGAGGTGGATAAAGCTAAGGTGGGGGTCATTGAAAATCTTCCTCCACCAATTTTTGTTAAGGGAATTCACAGATTTCTTGGTCATGCGAGTTTCTATAGGCATTTCATCAAGTACTTCTCTAAGATTTCGAAGCCATTGTGTAGTTTGCTAGAGAAAGATGTCCCTTTCAAGTTTGATGACGAGTGCCTTGCCGCTTTTGAGACATTGAAGAAGAGTTTAATCTCGGCACCTGTCATAACTGCACCTGACTGGAATGAACTTTTTGAGATGATGTGCGATACAAGTGACTATGCAGTGGGAGCAGTTCTTGGGCAGAGAAAGAACAACATATTTCATGTGGTCTACTATGCTAGTAAGACCTTGAATGGTGCTCAACTGAATTATACTACTACGGAGAAAGAACTCTTGGCTATTATCTATTGTTTTGAGAAATTTCGATCTTATCTACTCGGGACTAAGGTGACGGTTTTCACTGATCATGCTGTAATTCGTTATCTCATCTCGAAGAAGGACTCGAAGCCAAGATTGATTCAATGGGTTCTTTTACTTAGGAGTTTAAGTTAGAGATCAAGGACAGAAAGGGGACTGAAAATCAAGTCGCTGATCATCTTTGGCATTTGGAGAACCCTAATGCTACTTCACTGGACAAGATATTGATAAATGAGTCTTTTCCCGATGAGCAGTTATTTGAAGTGCAAGAGAAAGAACTGTGGTTCACAGACATTGTGAACTACCTTGTGAGCAATGTCATACCTCCCGACTTATCATACATTCAAAGGAAGAAGTTTCTGCATGAAGTAAAGTGGTATATGTCGGATGAGCTGTTTCTTTTTTGACAAAAAGCTGACCAAATCATCAGGAGATGTATTCCGTATAGCGAAACATGGGGGATCTTGCCAGATTGCCACTCAACGGCTTATGGAGGACATTATGGTGGAGAAAAGCCAACAGCTCGTATTCTTCAAGCAGGATTCTCTTGGCCAACCTTGTTTAAAGATGCTCATCAGTTCGTTTTGAAATGTGATCGATGTCAACGTGTGGGTAATATGTCTAAAAGGGATGAAATGCCTCTTAATGTGCTTCTCGAGGTTGAAGTCTTCGATGTTTGGGGAATTGACTTCATGGGGCCATTTGTCTCATCTTGTAACAATCAATACATCTTGTTAGCGGTTGATTATGTGTTGAAATGGGTTGAAGTTAAGGCGTTGCTAACGAACGCTACAAAAGTGGTGCTTAATTTTTCTTCACAAGAAGATATTCACAAGGTTTGGAACTCCAAGAGTCATAATCAGTGATGAGGGGTCGCATTTTTACAATCACAAATTCACTGCTATAATGCAAAGGTATAATGTGAATCATCGCATTGCTATGGCTTATCATCCTCAGATAAATGGTCAAGCTGAGGTGTCTAACAGAGAGATTAAGCGCATTTTGGAGAAAGTTGTGTGTCCATCGAGGAAAGATTGGTTTTTGAAGCTTGATGAAGCTGTTTGGGCTTATATAACAACATACAAGACTCCATTGGGAATGTCACCGTTCCAACTGGTTTATGGTAAGGGGTGTCATTTGTCGGTGGGGCTAGAGCATAAAGTTTATTGGGCTTTAAAGAAATTGAATCTGGATTTGGATGTAGATGGTAAGAAGAAGATGCTTTAATTAAATGAGCTCGACGAGTTTCAACTTCAAGCCTATGAGAACAACAAATGTACAAGGCAGAAAGTCAAGAGGTGGCACCATCGGGGTCTAGTGCTCAAATCAGTTGTGCCAGGGCAACAAGTTCTTTTGTTCAACTCTCGTCTCCGTCTTTTTCCTGGAAAGTTGAAGTCAAGATGGTCAGGACCGTTCATTGTCAAAACTGTGTTTCCACATGGAGCGGTGGAGATTTTTGAGAATGATCTAGGCCAAACATTCAAGGTAAATGGCCAGAGGTTGAAGCATTACTATGGTGACATGGCAAACCGCGAGGTGGTTAGTGCCATTTTGTTGTCCATTTGATCTCGAGTTTCTACGTCAAGCTAACGACGTAAAGCAAGCACTTCTTGGGAGGCAACCCAATTTTGTTGTACATTAGTAAGTAGAGGAAGCAAGAAGAAAAAAGAAAATCACAAAAAAATTAGAAAAATAGAAAAATTCAGGGCCAACTTCAGAAGCCAGGCGCGCCTGCACTGATCTAGCGCACGGTCGTGCTGAAATTACAGAGACACGGCATGTCCGTGCTGATCTAGCGCGAGGCCGTGCCGATTTGGCAGAAGTAGAGCGCACCCGTGCTGTCTTAGCGTGTGCCCGCACCGAGGTCCCGACTCAGAAAAATAAAAATAGTAGTTTTGAAGAGGAAAAATGGGATTTTTGCTACAAAATCAATTCCTACCCGAATTTTACTCTACCACATCCCAAATTTCCCTCTCCAATTCAAACCCATTATTCCCATTATTCACATAATCAAATCCCACTTCTATTCCATATATAATTCTTTTTTAACCTCCTATAAATACATAAACTTATACACAAACTTCTTCACCACTTCACAAATTTCTCAAACACAAATTCTCTCTCAAATACAAACTCTTATTCTCTCTACTCAATTCCAATGGCACCCAAGAGATAAATAACACAAGTAAGCAGCAGCACCACCGATTCTTCGAGTGTGGGTGGTGTAAGGCCGAGGTTTTCTACTCCCGAGGCTGAAGTGGAGTATACGAGGCTTCTCTCGAAGCCTGTCATCAAGGAGAGAGGTTTTCTGCCATCAGGAAAGGATGGTAAGCTGTTGGAGATGATTCTGGAGATGAGATGGGTTCCTTTTTATGAGGCACCCGCTGCTGTGCCCATGAGTGTTGTTCGCAAGTTCTAGGCGAACGTGAAGGCTGAGAAGAATGGTTCACAGTGGTGCGAGGGATGACTGTGGAGTATAGTGCTGATTCTATTAGGAGAGTGATTGAGCAGCCCGCGATGAAGCCCGGGCATGACACTTGGAATGATAAGACTCCAGAGGGCTTTGATCTGGATCTTATTGTTGCTACACTATACATGTCTAACACACACTGGAAGGTCAAGAGGGGCGCTCTTGAGTACTCTACGTTCCCGGCTTCCAGTATGAACAGGTTTGCCCGTGCATGGAACGTGTTTATTTGTGCTAACATCATGCCATCTTCGCATATGCATGAGATTACTGTGGAGCATGCATGGTTGTTGTGGGGAATTCTCCAGGACGATTATGTGGATCTTGTGATGGTGATTTATCAGGGTATTATGAAGTTCTTGAGGGGGAGTACCACGGGGTCTATACCGTATGCGTCCGTTGTGAAAATTATGCATGGCAGTTGGTGTTCATTGGCCAGCACATGAACAGTTACAGATCCCGAGTGCTCCTATTGACAACACTACTTTGGCTATGATACAAGAGTGGGATGGAGGCAACCCGATCTGAAGGGGCTTGGTTATACTTTTGACCATGTACCTGGTGGGAGGCCAGCTACTGGGGCCACCCAGACGAGAAGGACTGCTTGGAGATCTCATCTAGGAGATGAGGCGGGGCCATCGCAGCAGGCACATGGGAAGTAGCTGATGTTGGAGATGGCATGAGCATGATGCAGTATAGGCATCTGGCTAGGAGAGTGGATGCGATACATGACATCCACAGCAGGTTTGCACGTGATCTCACCCAGGCATTGGGGACAGCTTTCAGAGCCACCGATGTTGACATCCAGTGGCTAGTATTTGGTGAGGACTCCGTGTATCCACCTCTAAACATGCCTGACACTCTACCCGTTGAGGGTGAGGATCCTGATTCGGATTAGGTATGCCTGATTCCTTACTATTACCTTCACTGAGAACAGTGAAAATTTTAAGTTGGGGTAGTAGTTAAAGGAATATGTTTGTGTGAGTCGCATTTGGTTTGCATATTCATGATAGTTTAGTTCATATAGTTGCATTTTTTCCATAGTTTTTTATTTTTTTTTATTTTTGGTAGTTTTTATGTTAGTTTGTTCATGTAGTTTCATGCATTTGCATAATAACATGATCCCTTAGATAATTTTTCCGATTGACTTGTAATATTGATGCTAGTGTAGTGATGTCGTATTTAGTGATGTTAAGTCTTATCGAGTTGATTTGCATGCTAGAGACAACTTTATTTCACTAAGTCTTATAGGTTGCTAAAGTACTAGATCATGGTCATGGTTTATTTGTTTGTCGAGGTTTAATCACTTGTTTATATTTAGAATTTAGGATATTCTCTTAATAATAATATAACATGGATTTTTAGAAATTGGAGAAAAATGGATTTCATTGCTAGTTGTGTTGGCTAGGTATTAAATGGCTAGTAGCCGGCTCATATTTATATGAGTAGTCTAGGGTCCAACGAGATGGAGCGAAAGGCACTCGTTCAGAAATTGTGAAAAGAAAAAAAAAGAGAAAAAAAGAAAAAAAAGAAAAGAAAAAATAAGTGTTATGTATAATTGATCTCAAGTGGGCTCTTTAGTACTCGAGTTATTAAGTTCTTAGGGGACTTTGTGCCTAGTGACCTAAGACTTTTCTAGTCTGGGATCCGCTAACCTAACGCTCGCTACATGTGTACTATTGTATAAGTCTTTTGTAGACCTCACTGATTGCACGATCAAATAAGCATAAGTGTGTTGTTTTGTTTGAATAAAAGCATGAATCCATATAAAACTCCAATATAAGAATTGAAGTTTTATAAGTTATTTTTAATCTAGCTTTTATTCTGTTTATAACCTTGTGATTGCTTTGATGAATAGTGAGTCATGATTATTGATCTAATGGCGATAATATATCTGTAAGCAGTTGCACACACGCATATCTCTGGTTTGTAGATTGATTTGTGAGGTTTGATTGATCTTATGCGAATAACTGCATTTGTTGAGATGTTGCTTGTTGATTGGTTTAGTTATTCTATTGGGGATCGTTGCATTCATTTAGCTGTATTCATGCATTTTTATTTCTTGTTCTTTGAGTCTATTTGTGCTTGAGGACAAGCATCGATTCAAGTTTGGGGATATGTTGAGTGGCATTTATGACACTTTATTACACTTCATAAAGCTTTGAATTGGTGTAAATGTACTCAAGTTGTTGGTATTTTTATGTGTTTTCTAGTATTTTTGCATTTCAGACATTATTCTAAGAATCAGGTGAATTAGCATTGTTTTGGTGCTAATATGGTGTTAGGATGATATCCAAAGAATAAAGCTCCGAAAGCCAACTCGATTGCAGCAGGAATTAAAGAAATTCAGAAGTTTTTCCAGAAGCACGGCGCGCCCGTGCTGGTCTAGCGAGTGGCCGAGCCCATTTGTCAGAGAGCCAGCGCGCCCGCACTGATGAAGCGGGCGACCGCGCCGGGTCGGGATCCCAGAATCCTGATTCTAGTTGATTTACAATTCGAGGACTTCTTCTTGCATGGGCTGCTATATATACTTAAATAAAGGACGTTTTCCTAAAAAGGGATATACTAGAGCACAAAGAGAGCCGTAAGAAGACCGTGTTAGCATGATTCAATGAAGACGAAGAAGATCTTGTTTTTACTTGTGAATCTTTGTTCTAAGTTGTAACTTGGATGCTAGTTTTCTTATTCATGAACCTTACTCTTATTTCGTACTTGGTTTTATTATTTATTCAGTATAAATACTACGTTTATTATACCATGCTTTCATCGGAACCCACGTTGATGATGAGTCCGATTATGGGCTAATCGTTATCGCGGGGTTGTAGCGGATTTATTTATGGAGTTCTTTAGTTAATTTATTTTGATACCTTAGTGTGTGGTGATAGTATGATAACCTAGTATTGGTTGTGCTTATTCGTCTTATCAGCATCGCGAACTTATAAGATAGCGTGTTAATCTCTAATAAAGCGACAGTGAATTTAAGGATTTAGAACTTGCCATGCTAGCATAGGTTCATGTGGTATTGTTATGCATGATTCGTAGGTAATTTTAACCATCTTACTTGCCCTATGTAATCACGATAGATAACTTGTGCTTTAAACCTTTATGTTGTCAAATTCTATAGACATATAGGGTCTCAATATAATTGGTGTCTATTCAGCTTCTATCTATTTTGTGGATGTGTGGTAGTATGGTATTCGTGCAACGAAAGTTGGCGTTTATCAGTTTCATGTTATCTGATTAGTGTCATCACCATTACATGCTAAGGTTAAGAATAATAAAGCTATTGAATGAAGTATTTAATGAAGTTAGAATCCCATGTTTATCATATATATTAATTTAACCATCTTATTCTCTTTGGTATAATTGTTAGTTTAATTCTTAGTTATAATTAAAAGCCCCAATTTGTTATTCGTCTTAGCATTGAATAATAGCCATATCATTGGTGCATAAGTGCATAAATTAATTAGTCAACCAAAGTCAGTCTTTATGGGAACGAACTAGAAATAATTCTATATTACTTGCGAACGCGTATACTTGCGTGTATTAGTAGTGCGTGTTTAGCGACTAACATACGTCAAGGAAAACATTGCAGTCAGTTTCGTATGAGAACTTTTTAGAACCAAAATCAATGTTAATATGGGTTAGAATATGCTGGTGATGCCTCCAGGTTAGTGTATTTTCTTCAAAGTAGTAAGAGATTTTCGTTTAACAAATATACTCGATTGTGATTCAAGAAAAGTAAGATATGGTGATATGTTTGTGCGTCAATCATATTCAGTCGAGATTTTCTCGTTAATTTTTAATTTTGGAGTAATTTTGAGAATTTTAGAAATTGAATACGCCATGGTTTCAATATATCATTCGCAGATGGAGAGAAGATTAAGAGAACAATTAAAGAGCCTCAAATGCGATTGGAAGCGATTACAAACTAGGTCAATTGAACAAAGAAACATGTGGGAATGAGATTCAACAACCAGTAACTATTGCAAACGTCCATGAGCACGAATTACTAGAATTAGAAAGAAAAGAGAACTAATAGGCATTATGATGGTCCTTTTGAAACAGTAAAATAGGCAAGATAAGTGTAAATGAGTTGGCTTCACCGCCACACGTATAGCTGGTTCATAGGGTATTTATGTGTGTATATTGAGGAAAAGTAATTAAGCTCCAGTATATATATAAAATGGGGACTTATGTTGAGTTATATGAGCAACTAATAGAATATGATGTCAGCGAGAGGCTGTTAAGTAATGAGTGATGCTGCGAGTAAAAGTTTATAAAAAGTTGTAAGGTTGAGGGATCAACCTGAGAAAATGGAGGTGAGATACTTGAATGTATCATTATCTGATCCTTAGTGTCATTCTGAGGACATAATCATTTTAAGGGGGAAGGATGTAATATCCGGGACATAGCGTGTAATTATTTTTACTGATAATTAATTATTATGTGATTATTATATGATTTTTGGTGAATTATCTGATGATTGGTGTGGATATGTGGATGTTTATATGTGGTAAAGTATAAGTATGTTAATTTTATTATGTCCAGAATAAAATATAGATAATTGCGCTATTTTTCTGGTAATTTTTGGACTGTTATATGATTTTATATTGATTTATGAATTTATTAATTATTTTCTGAATAATTACAAAACTATTTTATAAAGCCGGCAATCGTCCAACTTCAACCGTTTTTGCGTTTTTACAACCCAAAACTCTTCCGAAAACTCTTTTCTAACCTAATCTGGTAATTCTGGACATTTTCCATGTTTTGACTTTTTCGATCTGGATTACGGTTGGACCCGTGCGCGCCCCGGCGCAAATTTTTTGATACGATAATCATTTTGATAACATTATCTTCGTATAAAGTGTTTTATAAGAAGCCCCGTCTTCGTAATTATCCAAAAGTTTTGATAATTATCCAAAACAGGATAATGGTTATCAAAAAAATTATCCAAATGGATCGTTTTTGCAGTTACTTAGCGGCTAAGTAACTTATTTTTCGATCCAACACGATGCAACACGTATTAATATTCCATAAATATAAATAGCCAATAGAGTATTGTATTTGGTACAGATAATCATTTGCAAACAGTAAAACTTTATAATTTCCAATGAAAAACCTTAAAATTCTTCGCGTTCTTCATAATCAAACGAGGATTCGAAGGCGTTATCGAACTCCGATTCGAGCGTGCCGCATATCAAATCGAAGCTCTCGAAAAGCTCTTTCATAATCAATCATCCATTTCAGTGCAGAAATCAAGGTTATTTTCTTATTTATTTATTTTAATTCAAATTATTTAATGATTAAAAGAGCAATTTTTGATGTTGATATTGTTTATATAATTTGATGTTTGAATCATGTAGATCTTTTCTTCCCGGTCATTTTGGTATATTATATGATGAATTTGGAGTTCAATAATATGTTCAAATTGCTGTTTGATTCTCAAATTGAAGAAATAAGGTTTATAGCTTTGAATGTTCTTAATTGAAATTTGGGTATTTCTTGGTTCAGGGTTATAGATTGAAATTGATTGAACAAAAGTGTAGATCATCGAAATACAAATTGAATGGTACCACTGGTTTTAACAGACGATTCCTCGAATGGGTTCGCTGGAAAATGGTTCGAACCGGCGGCGGGATTTTCAGGTGATGATTCCGTTCGTTTCACTGATTTGTTGATAATTTTGAGTGCATATTTGAGTTCCTGGATGATTAGAGTTTAATTCTTGTGATTTTGGCTGAGTTCTGGGTTAGTTCCGCGTCGCCAGAAAAGCTCGGGGTCGCCGTTAATGGCGACCTCCGGCGGGGCCGACAGGGACGACGGGGACAGGGCAAAATTACAGATAAGCCCCTATAGTTTTCCAAAACTTGCAAAATTGGGAGTTCTGTTTTAAAACTTTACAAATATTAGATTTCTGTTTTATATATTTATAAAAATTAGATTTTTATTTATAATTATTTTCAAAAAAATTGTTTTAATTATTCAGTTATTAATAAATAAATCTAGTTTATTTTATTAATTAATTTTATTTAGTTTTTAAATATTTTAATTAATCGATTATTTTAATATTAATTGGTTAATTATTTTAATAAATTATTAATTGATTTAATAATTAGATTTAATTATTTATTTTGATTTAAAAATTCCAAAAATTTTTTTTGAGCTTTAAAATATTATTTTAAATTATTTTCAAGGTTCGATAATTATTATTAAATGATTTTAAAGTCAGATTCTGGTGTTCTAACCCTATTATTTAATTATAAAATAATTCGGAGATCCATTTTAATTCGGAAAATATTCAAAAATTCATATTAAATATCTAGAAAATCATTTAAACCCCGAATCTTCTTTGAAAAATTATTTTGATCGAATATCTTGCGTGCTATGTGTTACGTGCTATCGGGTTGATGTGTTATATGCGTATATGGTTATTGTTTGACGGTTTTTGCTGTAATTTTCAATTCGCAAATCAGATTTGGGTAAAATAAAAGGTAGATAAAAGCTTGTGACGTCTATGTGATGATTAGAATAATATGAGATTGAATATTGAAAGATACTTGTGATGCCTTGCAGAGTAAGAGAAGTATAGAAAAAGAAAGCCAGTGATCCGTAAATAGAACTGAAGTGTAGAAAAAGAAGGCAAGTGATTGATGAATAAAAGCAAGGCATAGAAAAAGAAGGGAATTGATTGAAAAATAAAACTGTTAGATGAGTACAAGTAAAGTTGAAAATCATCTGTGATAAGGCAAGTACTTCTGAACCTTTCTTCGAGATATATTGTAAATATTTCTGAACTTTCATAACATATTGCTAGTATTCAAAATAAATCTTGTTTTACATTGCAAGCGCTTTAAACTATTCAACCTTGAACCCTGAATATATCATTGAACTTGTGTTGTAAGCTTTATTTCTTGTAAACCACCAGTGGTTGATTTCTCAGATATTAAACCATACAAATATAATACTACTCCACAAGTACATACACACCATAAACCAAGTATTGCAATAGAATTTCTTGAGCATACAGAAACTTATATACCCCATAATACCCTATGATATCAAAGACCTATTCATTGTGTTATCATTGAACCATTGTTCATCAGATACCTGATTCTTCAACCGTCTTGAAGCCATTCTTCATATATACCTTGATATACCCTGAAGATACTTGTGAAATGTCTTGTGCTCCGAGATAAATGTTTTATCAATGTTAATTATGATTTTGTTTCATTGAATTACAATGGTTATCATATTGAATCATTTTAGAATTAGATGGTTTTATAAGCGTGGACCAGATTCGTGGTCATGATAGGCCAATGTGTGCCTTGGATCCAGTATATAGAGCAAAGCTGTGAGCCTTGCTCGGGGTTAGTGCGTGATTGATCAGCAGCCTAACCTTGGTTTTTAAAATGAAAATTGAATATCCAATTCTAATCATTGCTTATTCAGAAACTTGATTCTTTTGAATCATTTCAATTGGTCATTGTTTAACCTCAGTTGTTGTTATTATGACTTGCTGAGCTAGTTAGCTCACTCTTGCAAACCTTTTTATGTTTTTAACAGTTAAAAAAGAAATGGTTGGTAACGAGGATTCCCAAACTAGTGTGCGAGCTAGGATTCCAGGATAAGTTGGAACGAGATAGCAGGATCTTTACGTTTAGTTTTGAGTTATTTAAACTTGTAAGAATGATTTAAATATCAGTTGTAAGTAAAACTAGTTGGGATTTAATAAGATGTAATAAAAGTTAAGGTTGTGGCTTATTTTCATACTTTAACCTGTTGCGATCCATGGTTATGGTAAATAGGGTCTTTACAAATATTACTTTCATAAATAGGTTTATATATTGTGTGTGTGTGTTGTGAACCCCAAACTTCTGACCCAGGTATGGAGGGCGTCACAGTTGGAACATCAAGCTTATGGAGATCATATGACAAGAACAAAGATAATGCTAAATTCCAACTATTGAGAGATAACCGAAGTCGCTACATCGAACCAATATATGATACACCTGAAGAAAGGATGGAGAGATGCACCAAAGCCGAGCTCGACCAAACTTAAGGAGATAACCACCCAAGAAATCCTGAAGTTCTCGCCATAGTTGAATATGCGACATCTCATCAAGGAAAGTGGATGAATTTGTATGCCCTACATCATGTAATTCTCTATAGCATAACCAATATGATCATCCGATGTTCACGATACTATGTCAGCACAAGCCAATTTATCATGGTCCTTTCTAAGGCCTCGGACACTCCGTGTGAGTAATAATAAACTCAATATTTGACAGAAAGAAGAACTCCAGCTCATATCTAAGCACTCAATGAGAAAGCTCATGTGAAGGGAACTTGCTCTCCCTATCCTCGTACCAATCCTTCAATCATGACTAATTACCCTAAAAATATACTCTACTTGTAGCTTCATCCAAATGGCTCTTGACACCTCAGAAAGAACATCAGAAATTGGTGCCTCATGCTCAATAGACATAGTAATCTCTCCTTGCTGAATTTGATCTAATAAATCTCGGAGAGATGAAATAATGAAGATGAAAAAAGAGATGGTGACCGAAGCAGGGTGGTGAAAAGCCTCAACTTATGGTTGAATTACGCAAATGGATGGAAGGGAGTAGGCGAGTCATCGTCTAGTTATGATATAGAAAAAAGTGGTTAGGACGCGCCACAATACCAATAAAAATTAAAATATATTTTGAGGAAGTTAAGGCACGCCCTAACAAGAAAACAATGTCACAACCCAAACTCTGAATCAGCTCCGGGCGTGCCCCGCATGGAAAATACCGCGATTGAGAAGCCTGAGAGCTTCAGGAAAGCCCTACACTATGCAGAGATCGCAACCCATGAACTCGAAAACTCCGGGCGCACCCTGTTAAGGAAAATCCAGGGTTGCGACCCGAGTGGCTCGTGACGTGCCTCAGACGCGCTTCATATAAGATCTGGGCATAATTGATGCCATAATTTTCAAATTCAAGCTATGAACGAATATAATTAGAGGTCAATATGAAGATTCTACAAGTTCTACAAGTTACGTATATTTAACATGCAAGTCAATGGGAAAGTAATGTGCAAGACATGCATGTATATAACAAGACTAAGTCACTATGACAACCCTAAGAATCAGTTGTGTGAAAATCTTATTGTATTTTGTATTTATATTTGTATTTCTTGAGTCTTTAAAAATGCTAATGAGATTAGACTGGAAAATTTTTCTATGAACAACTATCAAAATAAGGAATAAACTCTAGAAGAAGATCCATCTTGATCGTGCCTCATAGAGAAGTGTAGAAGTTTGGAGTTGAAAATATTGTTCCTGGAAAAATGTTTTAAGTCAGATTTCGACAAGGCACAAATCAAGGAGTATATAGATGTATGTCGAGAAGTCAAAAATGACTTGTAGAGAAGTGCAAAGAGATATCGACAAGTCAATCTGCTTGTAGAGAACTAGAGATATCGACAAGTCAAAAAGTCCATGTAGAGAATTGAAGATATCGACGGGTCAAAATTTACTTGTAGAGAACTAGAGATATCAACAAGTCAAATTCTACTTATAGAGAACTGGAGATATCGACAACTCAAAAGTTTATGTAGAGAACTGAAGATATCGACAAGCCAATCTACTTATAAAGAACCGGAGATCTCGAAAAGTGATAATACTTATCGAGAAGTAGACATATCGATAAGTCATTTTACTTATCGATATATGACTTCTCTACACAGTAAAAGAGATCTCGACAACAACTTCATAATTAAGAATACCGACAACTTATAGTCCAAGATTATCAGTCAATAAAGAATTCTATCACTGAATTGGAAAGACTACAAATGTAGCTTGAAGAATACAAGATCAGGGGCCAAGATGAACTGGAAAAAGAAGGATCACAGACCTAATAGATTCTACACAGATTTGCTGCATTAGAAATGAGCTTTAAAAATTGTATTAGTCTATTTTAGTGCAAATTCTATAAACTGTGCATGTTGATCTATAAAATATGCCACATGTCCTTTCTTTAGGGAAAACAAACAGATCTAGAAAATCCTGTATTCTCTTAAGAGAAGTAGCTGAGTTCTTATTTTCAAGAACACAGATTTGTAGCACAAACAAATTTTATTTAATATAAATCAAGTGAGTTTTTGATAAATTACTTGTGTCTTTACATTCAGTCTTTAATCACTGCAAATTCAATTCTAGCTGTTAAGTTCTAAAAGCCACAAACACTTTCAAACAATCAAGAAAAGCAAGAAAACACATTCACCCCCTGTGTTGCACTTTATAACTAACAAGTGGTATCAGAGCAAAATCTAAAAGTAAACAGATTAGATCTTGGAAGTATGAGTGCACAGAAACTTAGCAGTATCATGATTCATGTCTTTGAAAAAGTGAACTATACTCTATGGAAGAAGAAGATGATGTTGTTCATCAGGATGACCAATCCACTATATACTGAAATTCTCAATCATGGATCCTTCATTCCTATGATGAGGGTACCTGAAGCAACAGATGGTGATATAGTCATTCCTGGTCACTTTGCTCCTAAAGATCAATCTACATATACTGAACCGGAAAATGAGAAAGTTTCACTTGACAGTAACTTGCAAATCATTCTCACCGAATCTCTTGATAGTGTCATATATAACAACATTATCAACAATGAGTCAGCCATGCAAATCTAGGAAAAGATAGAGATTATGCGTGAAGGTACTAAATAAGTGAGGTTAAACCAAAGAAGTATTCTAGTCTCACAATATGAGAGTTTCATGGCCAAACCTAAAGAAGGCATAACTGAGGTTTTTGAAAGATTTAACAAGTTGATAAATGACTTGCAGCTTCATGACAAGTACTATGAAGCTGAGGAGGTTAACCTAAAATTCCTGCTTACTTTTCCTGACCATTTAGAACAAAAGATCTATATAATAAGAGAAGGGAGAGATATAGGGAGAATAAGTTTGAAGGTTTTGTATGGCATTCTTAAAACCTATAAGCTGGAAATGATGTAGAGAAAGTCATTGAAAGTGAGTCAAGGACATGTTATAAATGTGTCAAGTGCCTTGATAGCAAATGAAAAGAAAATAGCTGAAGATGAAACTGAATCCCGGACTCAAGTTATTCAAGCTGTTGAGCAAAAGCACAAGGAACCTAAAAAATAAGTCATTCTGGAGTTAAAATAGGATGAGTACTATACTCTTGATGAGTTGGATGAAATGGATCATTCTATGGCTTACCTAGCAAGAAAATTTTCGAACATAAGAGTCAAGAAGCCTAGGTACTTCAAGGGTAAAGGTCAAAGATCCTACAACAATATCTGGAAAGAAAAGTCTCGGACAAATACAACTGGAAAAGGTGGCTACAAGTCAGGATCTATGGACAGATCAAAGATTAGATGCTACGATTATGATAAACTTGGTCACTTTACCATAGAATACAGGAAGCCAAAGAAAGTGAAGAAGGACAAGGCTTATTTAAAGCTTGAATCTAAGTATGAATCACTTCTGAAGAAACAACAAGGAAAAGTTTATATTGCTGAAGGGAAGAGTTGGGATTACACGGATGATAAAGATGATGTTGAAGAATATGGAAATTATGCGCTCATGGCTTTGGAGGAAGGAGAGTCATCTACATCAAAATCTGAGGTACCTATCCTAACCATCATTGATTTGAATGCTTCACAATATAAGGAAACTGTTATAAAGATGAGTGTAGAAATGTTTCACAACACAAGCATGATGACTGCTACCGAGGAAGTAAGTAGACTGTCAAAAGTAAATGAAAAACTTGAAATTTGAGAAACAAGATCTAGAGCTGCAGCTTGTTAGTCAAGAAGCTGTTAGACAAGAAAATGAATATCTCAAAGATAAGCTGAAATATGCAGAGGAGGTAGTAGCTGTGTTGAGAGACAAAATTGAGAAAAATGATCTTAAGCTTAAGTCATTTAAAAATGTATCTCAATTGGTTGGTAAATACCATGAAAAGAACAAGCCTTGTGCTAACACAGCCTTTATATTGAACTATGAGGCTGATACATCTCAAAATAAAAGTCAAATTGACAAGGGAAAGGAAAGTATGAACAAAGAAGTTCCCGATGTGCTTAAAAGGTGAATGCACACTTGTTAAAAGTCTGTAGAAGAGGACCTTATCATCAAGCAAAAAATTACAGTTGAAGATGAACAGAAGAAAAATGCCAAACCTACTCACAATACTGAATGTGAGAAAAAGTCTGAAGCTATTCCAGTCATCAAGACACTTGTAACTGAAGTAAAAAATGAAAGCACGGGAAAGAAGAAAAAGAAAAAAAATGGAAAAATAGGTGTCAACAAAAGCAACAACTATGCTTATGTTGCAAATTCTCCCAGGAAGCAATGTCAAAGTTGTGGCTCAATAAATCACCTAACTCATCTTCTTTGTAAAAAGATTGTTAATGAGCCAAAGTATGGAGCCTACAAGTATAATGAAGCTCAAGTTGATGACCCCTATTCTTTTTGTGACAAGTTTAATTGCATTCCATGCAATATGGATGTTATGACTGGCTGTCATAAGTTGAGAAAAGATTTAAAAGAAGTTAACTTTAGATATATGATCAAAGAAGAAAATGTTAATCAAACTAAGAATGTTATTTTTTTTATTGTTCAAGTTCTACTTCTGCTAATTCTGTTAAGAAGAAGAAAGTACCCAAAACTACTTGGGTAGCTAAACACACCTAAACCTCATTGTGTGTAGGCAAGAAGAATAAGGTCATGTGGATCACTAACATTAGATGCTCCAGGCACATGACAGGTGATAAAGCCCTGCTATCACAGTTTGAGGAGATGGTTGGCCATTTGGTGACCTTTGAAGACAACAACAAAGGATTTACAATGGGATATAGTAGTTTGATTTGTGGAAATGTTGTCATTGAGGATGTAGCACTGGTCGCAGGTCTTGAAGTAAATCTTCTAAGTGTTAGTCAATTTAAAGAAAAAGGTTTCAAGGTTATTTTTCAGAAAGAAGATTGCTCAATTACAAGCAAGAAGAATGGTGAAGTTGCTCTGAAAGGAGTAAGGAAAGGAAGTCGACATGAATTCATCAAACAAGGACAAAATTTGTTGCTTCTATACCAATGCATCAAGCAAAGTAAACTCTGGCCCAAGAAGCTCTCTCACTTAAATTATAAAGCAATCAATACTCTTGCAAAGAGAGAATTGGTGAAAGACATGCTAGCTTTGGAATTTGCTCAAAATGAAGTTTGTGAAGCTTGTTAGAAAGGCAAAATGAAGAGGTCCAGTCATAAAAGCAAAGCTGTGAACTCCATTAATGCTCCACTATAACTCATCCATATGAATTTGTTTAGTCCTGTAAATATCATGTCCATATCTAGGAATAAGGTGTATTGGTGATGGTAGATGACTACTCAAGGTACACTTGGGTGAAATCTATGCATTCAAAAGATGAAACTCTACACATTATTATTAAACACATAAAGAAGATTGAGAAGCAGGTTGGAGATCAAAATTTTGTTAAAAGATTGAGGAGTGACAATGGTATTGAATTCAGAAATGCAATATTATATGAATTCTGTAAAGAAAAAGGCATTACTCAAGAGTTTTCTGCTCCAAGAACACCTCAAAAAAATGGTGTGGTTGAAAGGAAGAACATAACTCTAGTTAAAGCTGCAAGGACAATGCTGCAGGATGCCAAGTTGCCAACCAGTTTTTGGGAAGAAGCTGTTAACACAACATGCTATACTCAGAATAGATATTTGGTGAATAAAAACATTAACAAATCGCCTTACTCAATCATGTCAAAAAGGAAGCCTACAGTTAAACATCTTTATATGTTTGGAAGCAAGTGCTTTATGTTAAAAGATAACTCTGAGTATGTTGGAAAATTTTACTCCAAAGTATTTGAAGATATTTTTCTTGGATATTCATTGGAAAGAACTACTTACAGAGTTTATGTGCTAGAGCAAAAGAAGATAATATAGAGCACATATGTGACATTTGATGATGACACGTATCAACGCTTGGAATGCCTTGATGAAAATGAAGCTAAAGCTTTGAAATTTGATAATCTCAACCTTGACATTGATTCTGAAGAAGAAGTTGAAAATAATGCAGATAATAGAGTTGAAGAAGAAACAAATGAACCAGTGAATTCTGAAAATGAGAATTCATCTCAAGAAAAAAGCTCACCTGAATTTGATAACACAAAATCAAGGGGAGAAAGAGATGATGGTTCTCCAAGTCATGCCAATAATGGAGAAAATAAAGACAATTCTAGTCATAAAAATCATCACACCATAAAATAGGATAGAAGTCACATAAGGGATACTATAATTGGTGATGCTAATGCTGGTGTGAGGAATAGAAGTAACACTACTAATGTATGCCTACATGCATGTTTTCTAGTCTCAAATTGAGCCTAAGAAAACTGAAGAAGCTCTACTTGATCCTGATTAGACAACTACTATGCAAGAAGAGCTAAACAATTTGAAAGATACAAAGTTTGGGAATTGGATCCTGCACCAAGAAATAGAAGCATCATCGGAACAAAATGGGTGTACAGGAACAAAATAGATGAAAATGATGTTGTAACTAGAAACAAAGCAAGACTGGTTGCCAAAGGCTACTCACAAGAAGAATGGATTTATTATGATGAAATATTTGCTCCAGTTGCAAGACTTGAAGCAATAAGGATTTTCCTGGCATTTGCTGCACACTCAAATTTCAAGGTGTATCAAATGGATGTAAAAAGTGCATTCCATAATGGTGAACTAGAAGACATCTATGTGAAACAGCCTCCTGGCTTTGAAGATCCATAATTTATAGATTTTGTTTATATGCTTTTAAAGGCTCTTTATGGATTGAAATAATCACCAAGAGCATGGTATGACACTCTTTCAAAAATTTTAATAAAGAATGGATTCACTAGTGGCACAATTGACAAAACTCTATTCTACAAGCAACATTGTAATGCCATTATCCTAGTTCAAATCTATGTGGATAATATTATCCTTGGTTCTAATAATGAGAAGCTCCGTCAAATATTCTCAAAACTCATGCATAGTGAATATGAGATGAGCATGATGAGAGAACTAAGTTACTTTCTTAGCCTTCAAGTTAGCCAAAGAAGTGATGGAATTTTCATTAGTTAAACTAAGTATGTTAAAGATCTTCTAAAGAAATTTGGAATGGTGGATGTTAGTTATTGAGTACAACATAGGAGGGGGGGGGGGTGAATGTGTTTCTTGGATTTTTAGCCTTTTAAACTTGTTTTGATATTGTGTGAATAAAGTAGTTTAATATTTGTAGAGATATTATGTTAGAGAAATAAATCAACAAAAACAATATTTCAAAACTCACTTAATTTGTATTAATTAAGTTTGTCTTGCTGCAAATTTTGTGTTCTTAACAATATAAGAACTTAGCTTCTTCCTTGAGAGAATACAAGCAAACATGAAAGTGTTTGTTACTTCTAAACTAAGGACCGATGCATGCTTTATACACTAGCAGCACGGGTTTACAAGACTTGCACTAAAATGTACTAAACTACTTTCTAAAGCAACCTTTTTCTATTTCCATTTCTAGCTTAGAAATTATGTGTAGAATCTTGCAGGTCTGTGACCATCCTTTGTCCAGTTAATCTTGGCCCTTGATCTTGTATTCTCCCAGCTACTTTGTAGACTTTTCAATCTAGTGAATAGATCGTTTATTGACTGATAATCTTGAATCTTGAACTTGTCTACATTCTGTATTTGAGAAGCGTATCGAGATCTGCAGTTTGTTCTATAGAGAAGTGACATCTCGATAAGTATAATGACTTATCGAGATCTCTGAGTTCTCTATAGGTATATTTGACTTTTCGAGGTCTCTTGATCTTTGCATATGAAATGACTTGTCGATATGTATGAGATCTCTACATGTAAAAATGACTTGTCGATATCTCTGGGATTTCTACATATACATTTTGACTTGTCGATATCTTTGAGATCTCTAATAAGAAATTGACTTGTTAATATCTCCAATTCTTCACATCTTCATTTTACTTGTCGATATCTCTGAGTTCTCTACATGCAGAAATGGCTTGTTAATATCTCTAGTTCTCTACATCTTCATTTAACTTGTCGATATCTCTGAGACTACTCTATAAGCCATTTTGGACTTCTCAATAAGTCATTCTGGACTTCTCAAATGACTTCTCGATATTGCTTGATCTATGACGTGTCGATATATTAACTTTACACATTTTTCATAGAACAATTATATTCAACTCCAAGCTTCTACACTTTTCTCTGAGACATGATCATGGATTGATTTTCTTCCAGAGTTTATTCCTTAGATTAAATCCGTTCACAGAAAAATACTCCAGTCTAATCTTCTATCCTTTTTATAGAGTCAAGAAATATAATACAGAATACAAAATTGATTATCAAACCACTAAATCTTAGGGTTGTCGATATGACTTAGTCTTGTTTTTATATAGGCATGTCTTGCACAACAATGTCCCCCAATTTGTGAGAAGACTGCTCATCACAAATTCATGCCTGATAACAAGACGAACCCCAAGTTAAAATCAATTACATAAAAACTGACAGATTGCCTAATACAAACTTTTATACATTGAGTAGTTATATCAGTTTAACTATTACAAACATCAGGAAAATTTCTCATAGCCTGGTTCTTTCCTAATGAGGTCCTTGAGACTTACTAGCACTTGAAGTTCTTCAATAATTTATGTCCCTCTTAAGGCTTCTACCAGCTTGAGCCATTCATCTAATGAGTAACCATTAAGATAACAAACTCTAAATCTTGAAAACCTGCCAACTTGAATGTTCAGGAAATGTCCATCTTTTGATAATCTACTCAACCCCCTTGCCTTGAGTTCGTTTGACATCTTTTCAAACATCTCTATCTCCTTGGCATACTTCCTATTTCTTTCTTCCTTTTCAGCCTTTAATCTTGCATGTCTTTCATTTCTTTATCTCAACCTCTCAAACATCACAGCCTTCCACATCCTTGTACTTGTATCCTTGTCCTTCATCAAGCTATTTGTTAGAAGAAATTGATGATGTTAGTATATAAACTATCAGAGTTTATTATCAACATTTGATATCGGGATTTACTGAAGGTGACGTCATTAGTACTTGTCTATCAGTATTTGATGATCGATATTTGATGATCAGTATTTAGTCACATCAGTAGGTATCAAAGAAGGAAAGGGATTGTAGAATTCAAGGCGGTGAAGGACTTTACTTACAGAAGCAATCAAACATGGATATGTATTAGGTTTCCTTTTTATAATAGAATAAGATCCCTTATTGATTGTGTAATTGTGCACTATATAAGCACATATTAGGTTTACACTATATGTGTTATGAATTGTTATATCTTTCAGATAACCTAGAAGCTCTCAAGGATAATTAGTTCATCCTTTGACATATTACTTTTGTAACAGTTTTATCTGATTAATATAAAAAATGTTGATTATGTTAAGCTTTATTGAATTGTTTGCATAACCTGTATTCACACCCCTCTACAATTGTATTACGGACCTAACAATTGGTATCAGAGCTTGCTGTTGATATAAAAATAGTTTAAGATCTGAAAATCAACCTTAATGGCAAACAAAGAACTACAACATAATCCACCACCACCACCATCACCCCCAGCCACACCACAGATTAACAATAATATGAGTAGGTATGAGGCTATCGAGGTTCCAATCCAAAAGATACATGAATATCCAACCTGGAAGGTTAAGATGGCCATGTGTTTGGAAGCTACAGATCCTGAATATCTAAGCAGGATTTATGATGGTCCTCATAGGCCAATGAAGTTGGCAGTAGTACTTGCTGGTCAAGAAGAAAAGATGGTTGATAACCAAAGAAGGACTATACTGCAGAGGATCTATCATCAATTATGAAAGATGCAAAAGTAAAACATATCTTACATAGAAGTCTTGATATTATTATGTATAATAGGTTTATTGGATGTAAAATAACAAAGGAAATTTGGGATGCTTTGGAAGTAAAGTGTCAAGGTACTTCTGCTATCAAGAAAAATAGGAGAACAGTACTTACTCAGGAATATAAGCACTTTGACTCAAGAGACAATGAGTCCTTAACTGAGATCTATGATAAATTTCAAAAACTGTTGAATGACTTATCTCTTGTCAACAAGGAATATGACCAAGAGGACTCTAACTTGAAGTTTTTGCTTGCACTCCCTGAAAAGTGGGACTTTAAGGTCACATCAATAAGAGATAATTATGAACTTGAAAAAATATCTCTAGAAGAGATCTATGGCATGTTGAAGACTCATGAACTAGAGATGGAGAAAAGAAGCAAGAGAAAAGGGTCAAAGTCTAGACCAGTTTCCCTTAAAGTTGAAGAGAAGCCAATGGAGAAAGCTAGGAGAAAAAGTCACTCCAAAGGAAAAGCTATGATTCCAAAGTCTGATAATGAGTCATCAAACTCTAACGATGATTCAAATACTGATAGTGAATCAGATATTAATAGTGATCATGACAACAATGAAGACATGAAACAAATGGTTGCTCTATTGGTTAAAAGCTTCAAGAAGATGGTCTACAAGAACTTCAAGAAAGGGAAAAGGTTTTCCAAAAAGGGTACCAGTTCCTCAAACTCTGATAAGAGGAATGACAAAAGAAATACTGGCAGGAATCAAAGTCTGGAAAATTTGACAAGTCAAAGGAAAGAAATGTGATAGAGTTGGACACTTTGCAGCTGACTGCATAAAACCAAAGACTCAGAAGAAACAAGCCTTGATCACAAAGTAGAAAAACTGGGATGATTCATTAGATTTAGATGACGGTGTTAACTATGCCCTCATGGAAAATGCTGAAACTGAGGCTGACATTGCTGAATTAAAGGCATCTGAAACCACACTTGCTTTTGATACTGATGATATCTGTGAATTAATATTATTTCTTAAATCTCTGCATGTTAGTTATAAAGATCAAACTTTAGAGAATAATAGAATCAAGAGTGAAAACTCTGAGTTAAAGAAAAGGAATGATCATCTAGAAATTGAGTTACTTTCCATGCTAGAAATTCAAAAAAAAAAGATAATGCTGTTTATGTTAAAGAAAGATTGTTAGAAAAGTATGCTTATCTAGAAAAGGAGTTAGCTAAAGAAATAAAGGTTATTAAGCTTTGGACTAACTCAGGAAAAACAACTCAGGAAATTTTAGAAAATGGCTGTTGGGGATCAGGATTAGGATATACAAATAGATCTAATATTAATAAGAAAAATGGAAAAGAAACTGAGAAGATTAAACCAACAAATACTGATCATAAGGAAATACTGAACAAGGTTCAGTTGAAGCCCATTAAATTTAATTCAAGTGCTGATACTGTTAAGTCAATTCATGAGGTAGGTTCAACCTCAACACCTAAATCAAACTTAAATACTGATAAGAGTGAACAAGTTCACACAAGATTAGTAAATATTGGTTTAATGACTCAAAAACAGCTTAAGCATAAGCTGAAGGAATTACACATGAAAAACAAGGAAAAAAAGCCTAGGAAAAATAGGAATGGTAAAGTAGGTGTTAAAGAAAATGGTACTTATAAAACTATTCCCAATGCACCTAGAAAGACATGCTTGAACTATGGTATGACTAATTATCTTGATAATTCTTGCAGGAAGAATAAAGAGATAAATATCGTTCCTCCCAAATTAGAGTTTAGGAATAGAAAAGTTAGATATAAACCACATAATCCTTGTTTTCATTGTGGTAGTGTGTAACACTCTATTTATACATGTAAAGAGTATCATATTTTATATTATGATTATTATGAATTGAAACTCTCTTTAAAGAAAGCAAAATCTGTTTCTGCATGTGTAAAAACTGATAGTAAGAATGTTAACATAAATTCTGATATGAAGTCTTGTAACGACCGAAAAATTACGCTTGTATTATATTATAATAACGATAAATTATATGAATTATTATGTGATTAAATGTGTTGAGTCATTAAACCCTAATTGCTATGTGTTACGAGTTGTCTGTTTTGATCCGAACGTGTTTTGGATATTTATTGAATGTTTTATCGTAAGTTATATATTTTATATCAAAATCCGTACAGCTCAAACAGTGTTTTAAAAGCCCGTATTTCAAACAAAATCATTGGCCCTATTTTGCCAAAAATAACCTATACCATATCGCTATTCTAAACCCCTAGACGTTTTACAAATTTACCTATTTCGCGAAAAATGACTTTTCCGGACCCCTTCGGGTACCAAAACCCCCACAAAAATCACATTTTTATTTTTATATGATCATAAAATTATCATACATCATTTTTCTTTGCATTTTTGTAATATTCACAATTTTTGGGAATTTTTGACATTTATTTTATATTTATTGGGTATTTAAAAATTCATTATTAATACCCAAAAATTATAAAAATTGGGGCCAAATATTTTTATTAGGAGTGTAATTAGCCCCTTAATTTTATTTGGGGGTATTATTTTGCATAAATATAAATAGCTAATTATTAGTAATTAATTAGTTAATTAATAATAAAAATTCAGAAAATTAGGAATTAGGGTTTGTGGGTGAAGAACAGGGCAGAGAATCAAAGCACAAATTTGAAGTGGTTCCGGCGTCAAATCGATCATGTAAGTAGTCAAATTGAAGCTGGTGAACTGTAGTTTATGATTCTGTGATCAATTTCAGTTAATAAGTATTCGATTTTAATTTCGTATTTTCTGATTATTTGCTTGAATTCGGGTTTTGATTTTGGTTAGTTGTTAGAAGATTTTGATGTTGTAGTTGTCTAGATCGTCGTTTTTGCAATCGAACGACACCAGTTTTGTGTTCGTTGGCTTCGTTTTGAGGTTGGCCGGAAAAGCGGCGACGCCGCCGCTGTTGTTGGTGGTTCAGGCGACGGGGACGGCTGGGAACGAAGGTTGAGGAAGGAGATGAGCAGGAACGGGGTTGCAGTACGTTGGCAAGGAGAAATCGTAGACGATTTAAGCTAGGAGCGTGTTGTCGTCGTTCGAATCGCCGAAAAACAGCCCGCCGGCATCGGGTTCCGTTCAGGCAACCGCCTGTTCTTCGCGACCCGGAGTCGACCCGGTTTTCAACCCGGTTTCGACCCGGGTTTGATCCAATAGAACCTAAAATCAATTCCTGTTTTCTGTTTGTGCAATTTTAATTATTTATTTATATTTTATAAAAGTAAAAATCAGTTTTTAATAATTCTAAAAATTAAATAAAAATTAGATTTAGATTCTGAAAAATATTATAATTAATTTCTAAATTATTTTATTAATTTAGAAATTCAAATTTAATTATTTAATTATTTAATTATTTATCTAATTATTTATTAGTTATTTAATTAATTAATAATTAGGTAATTAATTAATAAATAAGGATTAAAAATAATCGAATAATATGAATAATAATTCGAGAATTAGTTAAATATTACGAGTAACTCGTACCTATTCGAGTAGTGGTTCGTTAAGTTAGAATTATTATTCGAGCGATAATTATTCGAAGAGTGTCGTAATGATTATTCGTATCGAATAATTAAATACAGATAATTAATTAATTAATTAATCGTATAAGTAATAATAATAATGGTTCGATAGTTATGCGAGGATTGCGAGTAGCTCGTATTCATACGAGTAGTTAATCGTTGAGTTAGATTATGGAGCGAATAATGATTATTTATTCGATAAATAGCGTATCAGTTAATTGTATTGAGTGAATATTTATAAATAATCGATTTAATCGAGTAAGTAATAATGATTTATATATAATTGTAATAAATTATAATTAATTCTAATAATTAGGGATTAATTATTTTAAAATAAAATAATTATTAATTATTTATTTAAAAATACAATTTAGGATTATTTAATTATAATAAATTAATTATAATTAATTAATTAAATCTTGTTTAATTCGTAATAATTTAACCGTTAGTCCGATTTGAGCGAAATGAAGATCCCTAGACTCATAAAAATGAAACAAATCCAATAAAAATAATTGTAGGTCATAATTTCTTCCGAAAGAGAGTGGTTTTGTAATAGTTAATTATTTATAAGTCCTATTAGGGGTAGAATCGAGTCAAATAAATCCCGAAAATTCTAATAAAATCAAATAGGGTTAGTTAATACAGGTATGAGTCTGATATAGATTCTAAAAATATTTATAAGTCCAAAAAAAAATCAATTATGTGCTTTATGTGCTATGTGCTTTACGTGGTTATGTGAACCTTATGTGCTATATAATTATATGTGTATATATACGAGTGAGATAGAAATGCATGGGTAGATTGATAGGGTTGCGTAGTATCAATTCTAGATACGCGTATGTAGTAAGTTAACTAAACGACTATCTTTCTATGATTGATTCAGTATCAGCAAGGCAGATCAAGGAGGAGACCGAAGGCGGTGAGTTAAACCATGTGAAGTACGCGCAAGGCAAGTTTTTCCCCTATTCTAAATCTAGAATAATGAATTATATCCCAGTTTTCATATCAGTTGCACTTTGATAATTCTTGTTCATATACACTGTTACACAATTATTAATTCTTATTTCTATTTCATTTCGATTCTTGATTTCTCCCAATTTATTGAATCCCCTATTCATATTCCTATACTTTTACCCTTGTTACATATACTCAGATATATTCTGATGTTGGGATACATCAAAAGCATTCTGATTATTCCGGATGCTAAACCTTGGACTGGATGGTTACGATACGGGCTGGGTTTTACTCAGACCTTTAATTAATAGGCCATAGTTGCCTGAGTACTCCTTATGTTGGTTGGGTCTATGCAGTTGGGTATAGATCCGCACTGTATCCTGACTGATCAGCAGGTTATAATGCATATGTTGGTTCTTGTTTCCATTCTTGTTCATTTGGCACTCGCCAGTAATGGCAAATTATTATTCTTTACAGGATCAGATGGTTGTTCAAACTAGCAGCTTAACGATTCATATATTCTTCTCTCTTTATACTATATATATTGTTGCAGGCTTGTTGAGCAATTTTGGCTCATCCCTTTTTATTGTTATTCCTATTGTTTTACAGTTAAGGTAGAGAATGAAACCCTTCAGGACCCGCATAGTCAAGAAGCGAGTCAAGCAGCGGGACCCTCTTATACCAAGAGTGTTCATCCCTATCCCCGAAGAGAGCTTTGAGCTACCAGATCAGGTGTAAAGTAGTAATGTTGGTTTGAATAAAAGTTGTGTGGTGAGAATGTTGATAGAATAAAGTTTTGTAACAAAGAGAGTTCTTGAGACAAATTGTTTTTATTTGGGTTTGTAATAAAGTTAGTGTGTCATTCTTGTTTTCAACTCTTAACCTTAAAAGATCCTGAGTAGCAGTAGTTTGGGGTAATTATTATTTTTATATTCCGCTTGTGCAGGTTTAGTTTGTAGTTGATATTAATAATGCCCCAAATCTATACCCCGGATTTGGAGGGTGTTATAGTTGGCATCAGAGCATAGGTTTTGACCCTTGAAAACAAAAACATTAGGGTTAAGATAAGATATGAAGGTCATATAGGATAGAAGTAAAAATGTTAGGGTTGTTTGTTTATGTGATTAGAAGTTATAAGTTTTAGGATTATGATTTGATTGCTTTGTGTTATTATTGTTATGTATATTAGATGACTTCTTTGTCATCATCTATGGAGCGGACTGAGACAGACCCAGTAGCAGCACCAGTACTAGCCCTAGCATCAGTGCAGATTTTTCCTCCATTACCACCACCTCCACCATTGCCACCTGGACCAGCACTAGAGATACCCCCTCCACCAGAGGTACCGGACTCTGTTGATTATTTCCCTTATTTTGAGCTGGAGATACCTGACTTTCTACCTTTGGAGTTTCCGATGTTTGATGTTCCTGATATGGTTGACATTCCACAATGGGAGGACTTTGAGCCACAGGTTCCTGTGCCACAGTTTGAGATTCCAGAGATTCCACCGATGGAGCCAGAGTTAGAGCCACCGGTATATGCACCCATGGAGCAACCTGTTTTTTTCCTGCACCGCTAGCTGTTAATGCCCCTGTGCCCGAAGTATACCAGTTTTCGCAGCCAGAGTTTATGGACGAGGTAGTAGTAGATGAGCCATTACCATTGCCTTCTCGAGGTTCTCACACGGATCTTCGTGAGCATCACACAGTTACATATCAGTGCTTCCAGTCAGAAAGAGATAAGAGGGTCAGATGGTAGGATCAGTGTAGAGAGATCCTTGGATTGTTTGAGACACAGGAGGACGGTCCAGTTTGAGCACTTCACCCAGACTACATCTTGAGAGTGAGGCTACGCCAGATCCACATGGCAGGTTCTCAGGAGCTTACTGACTTGAGGCAGCAGGACATTAGTGCAGAGGCAGCATACCGCAGGGTAATGAGACTTACAGAGGCAGTTTTAGAGGCTTTGCAGGAGGAGCTGAGCCGTGTGCCACCAGGATTCTGATTTTAGCAGACGGAGGAATGTTGTATCTTGTATATATCTGTAGATAGATGCAGCGTAGTATCGTATGACTAGTTTGTATAAGTGTAGCTACTAGTTTTGAATGATAGCAGTAGCAGTACGACTGATATATCATAGACTTTTGTATTAAGCATTGACACCTGCAGCTGATGTCCTACCTATATATATAAGATGAACCTTTTCACGTTTTCTTTATTTTATTTTTCCAGTCATTTAAGCATTTACATTTATTTTACTGTTTTACCGTTGTATATTTAAAAATGTTATTTTATTTACAATCATGTTGTACCCTTTATGTTTTCAAAATTTTAAAATTATTTCAAAATGATTTATTTAAATATCACACTGTTTTTACTCATTTATTTAGATATTTAATAAATTGTTTTCTTTCTCCATATCAACTGTTTTAATGCTTTTTTAATATAGTATAAAGACTGTTTCTATTCCATAACACCTGTTTAGTATATTATTATTAAAAGAACCCATTGTTTTATTATCAGAAATATGGCACCTAAAAGAAAAGCACGACCCGACTCGTCTAACGGAAATACCGAGGGCCAAAACGATAATAACCAGATGGATCAGATGTTTCATCTCATGCAACAACAGATGCAGCAGCAACAACAGCAGTTTTAACAACAAATGCTACAGCAAGCCGCTCATCCAGGACATCAAGTACCACCAGCAGCACCTGTAGTTACTTTCAAGTAATTTCAGTCGGTAAAGCCTCCAGAATTTACAGGTTCCACAGATCCTACAAAAGCGAGAGCTTGGATGAAGGAAATAGAAAAGGCTTTTACGTTGGTGAAAGTTGAGGAAGAACAGAAGACGGATTTTGCCAGCTACTTTCTGAAAGGCGAAGCCGATTAGTGGTGGGAATCAAAGAAAGCTTTGGAAGGGGAAGGCGTGGTTGTAACACCCCCAAATCCGGGGTCGGGGATCCGGGTTGTCACGAGTTCCATTTCCCTTAACAACACCCAATCTTAATACAGAATCAACTACTCTGTACTGTGACCCCACAATAAACACACACGCCACAAGTTATAGTCTCAGAGATGAATATCCAAAAATAATCACAAGTCATTTTATTCCACAATTATATGTCAATACACCTTAAAAAGGTTTCTGAATAGATTTACATTTCTTTGCCATTATTACAATTGATAAAGATACATAAGTCTGGTACATCAAAAATTGAAAGCCTAGCCTATTGGTAGTTCCTACCTCAGCTACAGCGACATCAACGCCTATAGGAAACTGCAGGAACGTTTCCTAATTGCTTGCGAATCGGGAGCTTGGTCCTGTTCATCTTTTCTATCTGTTGTTGTGTGATGAAAGAAGAAAGCAAGGGTGAGCAGCAAGCCCACGAAAATAATTTGTATAATGATTAATAATGTATGAGCCTTCTCATAGTACTCATGAAAGTCTTGGTCAAAAGAAATGAACCAAATTGATATCTTAATGCGATGAAGTCGCAAAATATTTAGTATATATACATATATACTTTTCAAAATCTTGGAAGTCCTCTTCCATGCATAATATACACAAAGTTCCAGTTTATAACTGTATAAAAAAATATCGTTGCAAGGTGATCTAATATATCTAACCTTGTCTCAACGTTTTTCTGAAAATCTTTGTCATACATAAGATAATCATTTACTAGATATAAGTTTAAAAGATGAAGTTATAAGATACTCCAATATACTTATATCTTTTCCAAATACTACTTGAACTACCACCGTTCAAGTTATAATTAATTTCAAAAGTTCATCACACTGATGAGACTACAAGATAAGACTTGAATAGATTCAATCTTTGAAATATTTTGAAGAAAATAAAGTTATGATATACTTCATTAAGTCCCGATATATATATGTATACCTATATATATACATACGTTTCCTGAAAACCTCTGTCATGTAAAGTATGAACAGAATTACAATATCCAATAAATTTGGAAAGGAAAGAATTTTGGCATAAACCTGATATCTTGCTGATCAGGCAAAGATACCAATAAGTAACCTTTTCTACTAGTAGATGGACGAATTCCCCACTGGTCATCACCCTGGTAGCAATAGGACCTTATGCTGGACTGCCACTCAGCCACTTATGCATTTGATGGACTCCCACTGAGCCACTTACACTATCATGGACGCCCACTGAGCCCATGTTGCTTATGCCGACTCAATAGATTGACTTACTTCCCGAACGTTGGGTAAGTAATCAATTCATTTACCAAAACTGCAACCTTGTTGCGAATATAAAATACACCATAGAGCCGGATCCCTCAGGTTTTGAGCGAGTATTTAAATCCCCTTAAAAAGGAAGATCTTAAATATAAAAATGATTTTTGGGATCCGCTCTAACTTTTAAAAATCATTTTGAAGACTCGAAAATACTTTAAAAAGTGTGTGGAGTAAAGCTGATTTAATGAAGTAAATCAGTCCCCAGTATATTTAGAAAATGTCTGAATATTATTATTTAAATAATATTCCCATAAAGAATAATCTTTATACAAATAATTGAAGTAGAAGTTGTAAGACTTATACTTGAAATGAGTATTAAATAACCAAAGATATACTTATATGAAAGTACTATCTTTATTTGAATAATCAAGATAAGTTTGATTATCGACACCTTATTCTTTAATAAAATAAAGAATATATCTCAGCAAATAATCGGAGTCATAGATCCTCAAATGAATATTCAAATAATATTCGATAAATAATATAAAAGAGTCATAAGCCCTCGAATGAATATTCAAATAATATTCAAATAATAAAATAAAAGGAGTCATAAGTCCTCGAATGAATATTCAAAATAATATTCATTTAATAAAATAAAGAAGTCATAAGCCCTCGAATGAATATTCGAATAATATTCTAATAATAAAATGAACTGAGTCATAAGCCCTCGAATGAATACTCAAATTAATATTCAATTAAGTAAAATAAAGGTATCGAATAAACCTTATTCGATCAATAGTTTTAAAAACTATATCCATATATATATATATATATATATATATATATAATATACTCGGGAACATCGACTCCCGGTTTAGAAATATGTTCCCTTTTATCCCCTATACTAAGGGTATACGCAATTACTTGCTTATTTCTAGCATAGGTATTATGCAACTATAAGCATTGAAATCAAAAGATAGATAACCAGATTACGAAACAGACATGCATATATACCATATCAGCATGCTCCAATATATCGCAAAATTTGCTAATAACAATCATGCACTATCACAAGATAATGCATATACATATATTTACATCACAACAACAGTATATCGGGTAGAAAACTTGCCTGAGCGACTGGGGGTTACGAATGGCTCGGGACGAGTCTGGTAACCTATAAACAACAAGTAAGTTGGAATTAAACCAAAGTCACTTGTAAATCTATACTTTAACTAACTTAGACTCTAACGCTTGTTTTGCGCTTACTGATTTTCTTAAGTCACTCGAGTACCCTCGGCTCCACCATTTTTAATAAATTAACCATTACGAGTTTTAAGGCGATTCCTTCGCGAGTGTCTTACCAACTGCCTAACACTCTTACCATAATTGTTTCGTACATTAATTAACCCTTTTTGGTCTTTAACCTATGTTTCAAAGTAAGGCGAGGGGAAATGTTTCGTTCGCGAAACGCCGTTACTTGAAACGGTCGTTTCTCCTAAACCGTGCATCGGAATCGAACGAACTACATATCAAAACGAAGCTCGTAACATGAGCTATCTAGACATGGCAATGGTCATAATCTAGCAGGGGGTTCTCGGGTGCTAATGTTATGCACAATAACAGTCTAAAGAAAACCGGACGTTACGACGGCTATGTTTACGTGATTTCCCAAATTTAAACCATTCAAAACCAACCACAATTCAACCCCAAATCAATCATACAACCAACATCCCTCCAAACCACATCATAACAGCCCCAACAAATCCACATTAACCATTTATACTTATTCCCCACATGAACTAAAAGCTTTACTTAGGTTCTTTAACTAATTATCAAGATTTACAACTTCAACAATACCACAAAACCAACTAATCTCTACAACTCAACCAAACTTCAAACAATCAAGCATCATGCCTCACATATAATATATCAAACATATTCATTCCTAATTACTCAAAACTAAAGCTAGGGTTTGTAGTTTATACCTTCCTTGGAGAGTGGAGAATCAAGAGAATGGCTTGGAATCACCCTTAAAGTCCTTATCCAAGCTTAATCTAAACAAAACTTCAAGTACACAAATTTTAGTTCTTGAAAAACACCATTCACCATCTTCTTCCATGATTTATAGAAAAAGATTGGCTTGGAATTAGAAGCTTAAACTTATAGGAAGTATGTAACTATCCATGGGGAAGCTTAGATAATTACCTTGCTAAATAGTAAGTGGTGGAGCTTGGATCTTCATTTTCCTAAGAAAGAAGCCGAGAGCTTCAATGGAAAAAAGAGGGTTTTGTGTTTTGTTTGGTGAAATGAAATGTTTTTGGCTTGGTTGGTTGCTTTTTGATTTGTTTTAGGTTAATTACCTAATTAACCTTGATTTTGTGTGGTTATAATTCAACCACACTTCCTTCCCTCCTATGTCATGCTTGTGTCATGCTATGATGTCATCTTTCCCTCCTTGTCCTCTTCTCATTGGTTGGGTGACATCATCCTCTCTAATCCCTTTGATTAACTTCCTAATTGTTTGCCTAATGACCGCTGATCTGTTATACGGTTCGCTTAACTTTCATTTTCGTTTATCGTTTGAAGGATCATACCCGGGATCTTATTACTTAGGTTCCCTTAACCTTTCTCAATACATTATATTCTTTTTTATGATCCTCTATTATAATCCTTTAATTTAAATCCTTTTCATCCTGTTACCTTATACTCAATTCTCTCCGTATCTAGTGGATTTCCGGGAAAATCAAAGTGTTCGGATTTGGATTCTGACGATCTTTACATACACTTATATCCCATATAAAGTACTAATAAAATCTCAGAATATCCATATCAGAATCCCTACATAGTGTGGCATGAAAAGTTTTCTCATTCAGCAAAAACACTATTCATAAGGGTTTCAAAAATTTCCAAAAATTGGGGTTATTACAGTGGTGACCTGGGATAGGTTCACTGATCTTTTCCTGGAGAAATATTTTCCTCGCTTTATGAAAAATTAGATGGAGATCAAGTTCCTGGAGCTGAAGCAAGACAACTTATCGGTCGCAGATTATGAGACCAAGTTCACTGAACTGGCCAGATTTGTTCTTGAGCAAGTGGATACGGATGAAAAGCGGGCCAAAAGATTCCAGCAGGGACTGAAGCCATGGATTCGTAGTAGGGTAGCCGTATTTGAACTGACGACTTATACGGCTGTTGTTCAGAAGGCCATGATCATTGAAGGTGAGAGTGAAGCAGCTCAGAAAGAGAAGGGACTAGGAAATTCCCAGAACCGGTTCAACAGAAGGCTGGGATTTCAAGCCCGGGGAAAAGTAAATGCCAGGAGACCAGAACAAAGCAACCAGAGGATGGGTAATCGACTTCCCGCCCCAACTCAGCAAAGACTTATCCGACCGCCTATACCTGATTGCAGAATATGTGGTAAAAAGCATACTGGGATTTGCAACAAGCCAAATGTCACGTGTTTCAAGTACAAGCAAAGGGGACACTACTCTGGAGAATGTCCGATGGGAAGAGCAGAGGTCACTTGTTTCCAGTGTGGAAGAAAATGACATATTGCCAAGGACTACAGAGGAGTTGCGATGGCCGCTAGTATTTTAAGGGTTTTAGCATTACCTCCACCTTCACTACCACCACAACATTAGCCCAGAGCAAGGACTTTCAACATGTCAATAAAGGAAGCTGTACAGAGTCTGAATGTGGTTGCAGGTACGCTCCCTGTGAATTCCATAAATGCTCTAGTATTGATTGATTCAGGAGCTACCAGATCTTTTATTTCTGAAGATTTTATCTCTAAGATAGACTGTGAGATTCAGTGGTTAGATGAAGTGCTAGTCATAAAATTAGCAAATGATGATCAGGTTATGGTAGATCGAGTATGTCCAGATTGTGATATTGAGATAGGGAAATGTCATTTCTCAGTTGATTTGATACCTTTCAGGTTAGGAGAATTTGATGTTATTTTAGGAATGGATTGGCTAGCTAGTAATAATGCTCAGATTGATTGCGCAAATAAGAAAGTGAAATTGCAAACCGAAGGAAATACAACAGTAATATTTAACGGTGAGAAACAAAAGCAGAGATTCTTAACAATATTGCAGACAAAACAATTGCTACGTCAAGGATGTCAAGCCTATTTAGTCTACGTGTTGGATACCAATAATGAAAGTCCGAAGAGTGAAGATATTCCTGTAGTTTGTGAATTTCCCGATGTCTTTCCAGATGAACTTCCAGGACTACCACCGGATCGAGAAATCGAGTTCACTATTGATTTGGCGCCAGGGACTGAACCAATTTTGAAAGCTCCATATCGAATGGCACTTGTTGAAATGAAGGAATTAGCAAAGCAGTTGCAAGAACTTCTCAACAAAGGAATTATAAGGCCAAGTGTATCCCCATGGGGCGCACCAGTATTGTTCGTGAAAAAGAAGGACGGTAGCATGCGACTATGTATTGATTATCGTGAGCTGATCAAATTAACTATCAAGAATAAATATCCTTTGCCTCGCATCGACGACTTATTTGATCAACTGAAAGGAGCAGCGTGGTTTTTGAAAATCGACTTACGATCAGGTTATCATCAGTTAAAGTTCAAGGCAGAAGATATTCCAAAGACTGCGTTCAGAATGAGGTATGGACATTATGAATTTCTCGTGATAGCTTTTGGACTGACGAATGCACCTGCAACATTTATGGATTTGATGAACCGAGTATTCAAGAAGTACCTGGATAAGTTTATCATTATATTTATTGATGACATCTTGATTTATTCGAAGACGGAAGAAGAACATGCAGCGGACTTAAGAACGACATTGTAGATATTACGAAAGGAGCAGCTTTATGCGAAAATTTTGAAATGTGAATTTTGGTTGAAGGAAGTGCAATTTTTAGGACACATCATCAGTATTGAAGGAATTCAAGTGGATCTAGCGAAGATTGAAGCTATTCTCAATTGGGAAAGACCAAAGACGCTAATGGAAGTCAGAAGTTTCTTAGGATTAGCAGGTTATTACAGAAGATTCATTAAAGATTTTGCAAAGATAGCCACACCATTGACGAAGTTGACACGAAAGAATGAAAAGTTCGAACGGAACGAGAAATGCGAAGCAAGTTTCCAAGAGTTGAAGAATCGATTAGTAACCGCACCTGTACTTGTTTTACCTGATGATCAAGGAGATTTTGTCATATACAGTGACGCTTCGTATCGAGGACTCGGATGTATTTTGATGCAACATGTCAACGTGATCGCATATGCTTCCAAACAACTAAAGCCGCATGAACAGAAATATCCAATGCACGATCTCGAACTAGCAGCAATCGTATTCGCACTGAAGCTCTGGAGACACTATCTATATGGAAAAAAATGTGAGATTTACACGAATCATAAAATCTTGAAGTATATTTTCACATAGAAGGAACTCAACATGCGACAACGACGTTGGCTAGAGTTAATCAAGGATTACGATGTTTCAATCAATTATCATCCAGGTAAGGCCAATGTAGTAGTAGATGCATTAAGTCGAAAGGAATGATTGAATCTGTTAACATCTTCAAAAGACTTAATCAAGGAATTCGATAAACTAGAAATTGAAGTTCGTGTTCTAGAAAGCTCTACTGAAATGATTTACGCTATGACTTTTCAGCCGGAACTATTGAAGAAAATAAGAAGGTGTCAGGAAGAAGTAATGGACCAGGAAATCGACAATTTGACAGGAGAAGAGATTACCAGTCAGAAGGATACTAAAGGAATTTTTCGAGTTGCTTCAAGGATCTGGATACCTAACATACTGGAATTAAAAGCGGAAATTTTACAAGACGCTCATAGTTCAAGATATTTGATTCATCCCGGAAGCACAAAGATGTACCGAGATCTGAAGGAGAATTTTTGGTGGCCAAATATGAAGAAAGAAATAGCAGAATGGGTTTGCAAATGTTATACGTGCCAAAGAGTGAAAGCTGAACATCAACGCCCGAGCGGACTACTACAACCACTAGATATTCCAGAATGGAAATGGGAGCACTTAGCCATGGATTTTGTAGTTGGACTTCCAAGGACAAAAGCAAATCATGATGCAATTTGGGTTATCATTGATCGATTAACGAAGTCAGCACATTTTCTTCCGATCAACGAAAGGTTTTCACTGGACAAGTTAGTACACTTATATCTCAAGGAAATCGTAATGCGTCATGGAGTACCCGTATCGATTGTATCGGATCGAGATCCCCGTTTCAATTCAAGATTTTGGAGACAATTCCAAGAATGTTTAGGAACCAAGTTAAACATGAGTACTGCTTATCATCCATAAACGGACGGGCAAAGTGAAAGGACAATCCAAACACTCGAAGATATGCTACGTGTATGCGCAATAGACTTTGAAGGCAATTAGGACGAGCACTTACCGCTAGTGGAATTTTCTTACAATAACAACTATCAAGCGATTATCGGGATGCCACCTTATGAAGCTTTATATGGGAGAAAATGCAGATCATCTACATGTTGGGATGAAGTTAAAAAATGCAAGATTCTAGGTCCAGAACTGATTCAGCAGACCAAGGAAAAAGTAGAACTTATCCGAAAGCGACTTGAAGCAGCGCAGAATCGACAACGTAAATATGCAGATCAATCCAGAAAAGATATGGACTATCAGGAAGGGGAACATGTACTGCTAAAGGTATCACCATGGAAGGGATTAACTAGGTTTGGCAATAAAGGCAAGTTAAAACCTCGCTACGTTGGACCATTTGAAATTTTGAAGAAAGTCGGAAGGTTGCATACGAATTAGCTTTACCACCCCATATGCAGCATATTCATAACGTATTTCATGTATCTATGCTTAAGAAGTACAACTCTGATACAAGGCATGTAATAGAATATGAGCCAATAGAGCTTCAGGCATGTTTGTCATATATAGAGTAGCCGATAAGAATTCTAGATCGTCAAGAAAGGGTATTGAGGAATAATTCTGTACCATTAGTGAGAGTTTTGTGGAGAAACCCAGTGGTTGAAGAATCAACTTGGGAGCTCGAAAGTGATATGTTATAAAAGTATCCTCAGTTATTTTCATAGTGTGATTCTGAGGACAGAATCCTGTTAAGGGGGGGGGGAGAATGTAACGACCGAGAAATTACGATTGTATTATATTATAATAAAGATAAATTATGTGAATTATTATGTGATTAAATGTGTTGAGTCATTAAACCCTAATTGCTATGTGTTACGAGTTGTCTGTTTTGATCTGAACGTGTTTTGGATAATTATTGAATGTTTTATCATAAGTTATATATTTTATATCAAAACCCGTACAGCTCAAACAGTGTTTTAAAAGCCCGTAATTCAAACAAAATCATTGGCCCTATTTTGCCAAAAACAACCTATACCATATCGCTATTCTGAACCCCTAGACGTTTTACAAATTTACCTTTTTCGCGAAAAACGACTTTTCCGGACCCCTTCAGGTACCAAAAACCCCACAAAAATCACATTTTTATTTTTATGTGATCATAAAATTATCATACATCATTTTTCTTTGTATTTTTGTAATATTCACAATTTTTGGGAATTTTTGACATTTATTTTGTATTTATTGGATATTTAAAAATTCATTATTAATACCCAAAAATTATAAAAATTGGGGCCAAATATTTTTATCAGGAGAGTAATTAGGCCCTTAATTTTATTTGGGAGTATTATTTTGCATAAATATAAATAGCTAATTATTAGTAATTAATTAGTTAATTAATCATAAAAATTCAGAAAATTAGGAATTCGGGTTTGTGGGTGAAGAACAGGGCAGAGAATCAAAGCACAAATTTGAAGTGGTTCCGGCGTCAAATCGATCATGTAAGTAGTCAAATTGAAGCTGGTGAACTGTAGTTTATGATTCTGTGATCAATTTCAGTTAATAAGTATTTGATTTTAATTTCATATTTTCTGATTATTTGCTTGAATTCGGGTTTTGATTTTGGTTAGTTGTTAGAAGATTTTGATGTTATAGTTGTGTAGATCATCGTTTTTGCAATCGAATGACACCGGTTTTGCGTTCGTTGGCTTCGTTTTGAGGTTGGCCAGAAAAGCGGCGCCGCCGCCACTGTTGTTGGTAGTTTAGGCGACGGGGACGGCTGGGAACGAAGGTTGAGGAAGGAGATGAGTAGGAACGGGGTTGCAGGACGTTGGCAAGGAGAAATCGTAGACGAATCAAGCCAGGAGCGTGTTGTCATCGTTCGAATCGCCGGAAAATAGCCCGCCGGCGTCGGGTTCCGTTCAGGCAACCGCCTGTTCTTCGCGACCCGGAGTCGACCCGATTTCCAACCCGGTTTCGACCCGGGTTTGATCCAATAAAACCTAAAATCAATTCCTATTTTCTGCTTGTGCAATTTTAATTATTTATTTATATTTTATAAAAGTAAAAAATCAGTTTTTAATAATTCTAAAAATTAAATAAAAATTAGATTTTGATTCTGAAAAATATTATAATTAATTTCTAAATTATTTTATTAATTTAGAAGTTTTAATTTAATTATTTAATTATTTATTTAATTATTTATCTAATTATTTATTAGTGTTAGATATATTTGATAATGTCTTGACTAATGTGATTTATGTTTAGTTTTTAGATCTTACTTAAACAGGACAAATCAGTACTTAACTGAAATCAGCACTTATACTGAAGTCAGAACTGAAATTATTAGTACTTAAGGTTCAGGAGATATTTATCAGAAGATAATATCAGGAATTAAAGGAAACGTTCAGATAAGGAAGACAGGTGATTTACAGGAAGAGAAGATCGAGACAAACATAAGAAGAGATATGCATGAAGAAGGAATTCTATGAAGAATAGAATACTTGGAAGAAAAGATATCTGATTGATATATTTTAGGAAGCAGAATTATATTCCATATCAATTAGCGATTATCTTGTAACTGTGTAGTATATAAACACAGACATAGGGTTTATACTATAAGTGTTATCATTATCGAGAAGATTATTCATTGTAACCCTAGCAGCTCTCGTGATATTTGTTCATCACTGAGAGAGGACAGTTCCATACTGTAACAGAGTTTATTGTTTTGAATAAAGTTTGTTTTCTGTTACTTGAGTTATTAAAGTTCGATTTGATTGTAATATACACTGTATTCACCCCCCTCTACAGTGTGTGTGACCTAACAAGTGGTATCAGAGCCTATATGTTAACACACAAACAGTTTAAGATCCAAAAACAATCATGTCCGAAGTAGAAACTCCAACTAAGCCCACCAAAACTGAAGAACCTCCAAAGACACAAATCCAAAGCCGATATGAGACGATTAGAGTTCCCATATTGAGATCATCTGAATATCCCATATGGAAGGTGAGGATGACCATGTTTCTGGAAGCTACAGATCCAGAATATCTCGATAGAATTAAGGAAGGACCTCACAAACCAACCAAGCTCGCAGTTGCAGTTGCAGGTGAAGCAGCAAAGTCTGTACCAAAGGAGAAGAGTGATTACACTGCTGAAGATATCGCATCAATTGCTAAGGATGCTAAGGTACGACACTTACTGCATAGTGCCATTAATAATGTAATGTCAAACAGGGTAATAAACTGCAAGACTGCAAAGGAGATATGGGATGCCTTGGAAACAAGATGTCAGGGAACTGATACGATTAAGAAAAATAGGAAGACAATACTTACTCAAGAGTATGAACACTTTGAGTCAAAGGCTAATGAGTCATTGATTGATTTATATGATAGATTTGTCAAACTCTTGAATGATTTGTCACTGGTTGATAAGGAGTATGATCTTGAAGACTCAAACCTTAAATTCCTGTTGGCTCTTCCTGAAAGCTGGGATTTGAAGGCAACAACAATAAGAGACAACTATAATCTTGATGAAACAACTCTTGATGAAATTTATGGGATGCTCAAGACTCATGAACTTGAGATGGAACAAAGAAGCAAGAGGAAAGGAGGAAAGTCAAGGACAGTTGCTCTTAAGGCTGAAGAAGAATCCCCCAAGGCAGCCACCTCAAGGAAAGGCAAGGGTAAAGCTCTCTTCACAAAATTTGATACTGAGTCATCAAGTTCTGATAGTGATGATGACTCGGAATCTGAAAGCTTGCCTAAGACGGATGCTGATGAAGAGATGATGAAGCTGTGTGCTCTTATGGTGAAAGGAATCACGAAGATTGCATACAGAAAGTTCAGGAAGGGAAAGAAGTTTTCCAGGAAAGGTGCAAGTTCTGATAAGAAGAGTTTCAGAAAATTTGAGGGCAAAGGAGGAAAGTCTGACAGAGGAGATTATACAAATGTCAAATGCTACAACTGTGGTGAGAAAGGCCACATATCTCCTGATTGCAAGAAAGTAAAGAGTGACAAAGGCAAGGCTCTTGTCACAAAGAACAAAAGCTGGACAGACACCTCAGATTTTGAAAGTGAGGAAAATTATGCCTTAATGGCAAATGCTGATATGGCAAGTGCTGAAAGCAGTTCCAAAGCTGCTGAGTTAAAGGTACGTCAAACTACTTATGCCTTTCATACTGATGATATTAATGAGTTGAGAAGATATCTTAAAACCATGTTCATTAGCTATAGAGATCAAACTTTAACATGTGAAAGATTAACTTCTGAAAATCTTGTTTGCAAAAAAAGGAATGATTATTTAGAAAAAGAGTTAGTCATGTTTCATCAAACTCAGAGAGATAGAGATGATGCTTTCTATGTTAGAGATGAAGTGCTTAAAATGAATGAATCTCTACAAACTGAGTTAGAAAATGATAGAGAGATTATCAGGACTTGGACTAACTCTGGGAGAACAACTCAGAATTTGTTAAGTAGTGAAAACTGGAAAGAGGGCTTAGGTTATGGAGAGGATAAGAATGATAAAGGAACTGTAGATATTAAGCCTATAGCTGTTAAACAAAAGTCAAAGTTAAAACCTGTTAAGTTTGTAGCTGTAAAGTCCGATACTAAGAAATCAGAAGTTAAAAAGGAATTAACTTCTGACAAACTAAAACAGGAAAAGACAACTGAAGTAAACGTAGGCTTAATGACAAAGAAGCAGCTTAAGCATAAGCTGAAAGATGTTAAGAATGCAAACAAGGTAAAATCACCTAGGAAAAATAGGAATGGAAAGGAAGGTGTGAATAAAAGCAATGATTATAAACCTATTCCTAATGCTCCTAGAAAAACATGTCATAACTGTGGAAGTTCTAACCATCTGGCTTCTTTTTGCAGGAAGAATACGAACATAAACTCCTTACCTTCAAAGTCAGGAGTTAAGAGTCAGTCTGTTAGATATAAGCCACAAAATCCTTGTTTTCATTGTGGTAGTTTATGGCATTCCATTTATACTTGTAAGGAATATCATAGTCTGTACTATGATTACTATCAAATAAAACCTTCTTTAAAGAAAGTTAGAAATGTTCCTTCTAGTGTAAGTTCTGATTCAAAGTCTGATAGTGTAAATTCTGATAAGAAAAATGTTAACATAAACTCTGATGCTAATTCCGCTGCAAATGTTAACAAACTTAATAAGGCCAAAGGATCAATTGAAGAAAGCTGGAATTGGCACAAGAAACTCTCTCATTTAAATTTCAACAATATAAATGAACTAGTCAAGAAAGATCTTGTGAGAGGACTGCCAAAGTTAGTATTTGCTCCTGATGGCCTTTGTGATTCTTGTCAGAGGGCTAAACAAAGGAAATCCTCATTCAAGAGCAAGACTGAATCATCGATTCTTGAGCCTTATCACCTACTACATGTTGATCTATTTGGTCCAGTAAATGTCATGTCTATTGCAAAGAAGAAATATGCTATGGTCATAGTAGATGAGTTCACCAGATACACTTGGGTGTATTTCTTGCACACAAAAAGTGAAATTGCATCTATCTTGATTGATCATGTCATGCAACTGGATAAATTGGTCAAAGATTCTGTGAAAATAATAAGAAGTGATAATGGTACTGAATTCAAGAATTTGATAATGGAAGATTTCTGCAAAAACCATGGAATCAAGCATGAATTTTCTGCTCCTGGAACTCCACAGCAAAATGGAGTTGTTGAAAGAAAGAATAGAACTCTCATTGAAGCTGCACGTACAATGCTTGATGAAGCAAAGCTTCCAACCTATTTCTGGGCTGAAGCTGTGCAGACTGCTTGTTTTACTCAAAATGCTACACTAATTAACAAGTATGGAAAGACACCATATCAGATAGTGAAGAAAAAGAAGCCAAATCTGAAGTATTTTCACGTATTTGGATGCAAGTGTTTTGTTCTTAAGACTCATCCTGAACAGCTATCCAAATTTGATCTAAAAGCTGATGAAGGAATCTTTGTTGGATATTCACTTTCCACAAAAGCCTTCAGAGTCTATAACTTGAGAACAAGAGTGGTCATGGAATCTATCAATGTCTCTTTTGATGATAAGAAGATTACTGGACTTGAAGATTTCAATGATCATGATCAGTTGAGATTTGAAAATGAAGACTTAAATTCTGATACTGAAAATCCTGACAGTCTAAATTCTGATACTGCAAACTCTGATGGATTAAACTGTGATGTTATTGAAACTGTGGTGACTACGCCAAAGGAAGATGCACCTATGCAGGGGGAGCATACTCAAGATACAACCACATCTCAAGAAGCATCAGAACATAAATCTGGCTCTTCAAGTTCTGATTCGTCAAGCTCTGATAAGCCAAGTTCTGATAATTCTGAAAACTTAAATTCTGAAGAATACAACTCAGAGAGCATAGTTTCAGGGGGAGCATCAAAAACTGTTGATGAAGATAGCATGGATCACGGGGGAGCATCCAGTTCTATAGAAAACCTTCCATCTGCAAGGAAGTGGACTAAATCACATACACCTCACTTAATAATTGGAAATCCTGATGCAGGTGTCAGAACTAGAACAACTACTTCAAGTGAATGTCTTTACAATTCTTTTTTCTCTCAGACTGAACCAAATAAAGTGGAAGAAGCTCTTCAAGATGCTGATTGGGTGCAAGCAATGCAGGAAGAGTTAAATGAATTTGAAAGAAACAAAGTCTGGACCCTAGTGCCAAGACCAAAGAACAGATCTGTTGTTGGTACAAAGTGGGTATTCAGAAACAAAACTGATAGTGATGGCATAATTACAAGGAATAAGGCAATGTTGGTTGCAAAAGGATATTCTCAACAGGAGGGAATTGATTATGATGAAACATTTGCACCAGTTGCTAGATCGGAAGCCATAAGTATATTTTTGGCTTATGCTGCTCACAAAAAGTTTACTGTCTTTCAAATGGATGTGAAAAGTACTTTTCTCAATAGAGAATTGGAGGAAGTATATGTTGAACAACCTCCAGGGTTTATAGATCCCAAATATCCTAATCATGTCTACAGGCTTGATAAAGCACTTTATGGCCTTAAGCAAGCTCCAAGAGCATGGTATGAGACTTTAGCTCAGTTTTTTCTGGAAAGTGGATTTAACAGAGGAACAATAGACAAAACACTGTTCTACCTCAACCATGGAAAGGACTTGCTTCTGGTTCAGATATATGTTGATAATATTATCTTTGGTTCTACAAATGACAGACTTTGTAAGAAGTTTGCCAAACTGATGCAGTCAAGATATCAAATGAGTATGATGGGGGAACTTAGCTATTTTCTGGGCCTTCAAGTCAAGCAGAATGAAGAAGGCACTTTTATTTGTCAAACCAAGTATACCAGAAATTTGCTGAAGAAATTTGGAATGCAAGATTGTTCAAGTGCATCCACTCCCATGGCCACTGCAACAAAACTGGATAAGGATACTGGTAAATCAGTAGATATTACTGATTACAGAGGTATGATTGGCTCTATACTCTATCTAACTGCTAGTAGACCTGATATCATGTATGCTACCTGTCTTTGTGTAAGATTTCAAGCAGATCCAAGAGAACCTCACTTAACAGCTGTGAAAAGAATTTTCAAGTATCTTAAGGGAATAGCTGATATGGGATTGTGGTATGCCAGAGAATCAGATTTTAAACTAATAGGTTACTCAGATACAGATTTTGCAGGTTGCAAAATTGATAGGAAAAGCACAACTGAAAGCTGCCAATTTCTTGGAGGCAGATTGGTTTCTTGGTTTAGCAAGAAACAAAAGTCAATTTCCACATCAACTGCAGAAGCAGAGTACATTGCTGTAGGAAGCTGTTGTGCACATATTCTTTGGATGAAGAATCAGTTACTAGATTATGGGTTAACATATTTTAAAATCCCTATTTACTGTGATAATCAAAGTGCTATTGCTATGACAGGTAATCCAGTTCAACACTTAATGACAAAGCACATCAGCATTAGGTACCACTTCATAAGGGAACATGTGGATGAAGGTACAGTGGAATTGCATTTTGTTCCAACAAATCAACAACTAGCAGATATCTTCACAAAACCACTGTGTGAAGCTACTTTTCCAAGATTGGTAAATTAACTTGGAATAGTTTCAGGTTCTTTCTCTAAATCTACTTAGTTTTTGTTCTGATGCATCAGACTTTATGATCAGTATGTACAGAAATTACTCTCATTGTGTATTATGTGCTTCATTGAAAATTGCTTAAGTACTGATTGTTGTCTGATGTGAATTTCTAAACTCTTATAGTGATATGAATGTTTATGTGACTATTCAATCCTATGAGGATAACTGTGCTAGATGCTGACCTAGTAGTCTTCAACATACTAGAGATCCCATGTTAGCAGTAATTATTTATGTGGAACTCTATTGACACAAGCATATTCTGTTATTGAGCTTAGTTAAGTTCACTTTGTCTATCTTATTACTAAGTCAAAAACTAAAATAATGCTTCTCATCTGTTAAGTTCTGGTGTTAGTAAATCTGCTGAATGTACTAAGTGCTGATAAATCTCACTTATCAAAATAAAAAGGAAAAGAACAAGGAATAAAAATCAGGTACTCCTTTGAGATCTAGAGTAAAAATATGGAAGGGATGACCCAAGTGCATTGCTGGTATTAAGTAATATGCATCAGAAAAGCAACTAATTATTTTTCTTGGTGACTTTTCACACTCTATGATTACTGGAGAAATACTCTGATAATAGCATAAATTCTGATAAGCAGTCGTGACTCACTTACACTGAGAAGCCACTGTAAAATGGAATTTCAAAAGATGCATAAAATAAGCACAAAACAGTTGAGGTGGACTCATGCATGCACTCATTCAAAAGTACACTTCAGAATAATGACAGATTTTTAGTAAAGTTCTTAGTTATGCCTTATTTCTAAGATGTACTGAAGTGAATCAGACTTTACTCTTTATCTGATATTTTTCTTAATGCACACACTTACACTCCATATGAATGATGAAAATTACTGTGGCGTTCAATGTTGTTTTAGATGAACAGTTTATGTGTCAGATTGCATAAATTCTGAGGACAGGTTCTGATGAAAGTTCTGATGATTAAGTTTTGAAGAACCGAAATCAGAATTTATATGAAGAATCACAGAGATAGGCATTCATTTTTCGAGTTAAGAAATCATGTTCTGATGACTGTTAAGTTCTGATATAAGTCTAAGTGCTGATATTAAATTCTGATCCTCTATTTGACTTATTTGTGGTTAGAATCTGAAACAGTCTTCATTTAAATCAGAATATGTACGGGTGAGATATTAACAGTCAATTCAATTAGGGTTAGTGGAACACGTACATGCACAGTAATTTTTACTTGTTTCTTGTGCGCATTAAACCGTGTTTTACATTTCCAATGACTGTTTTTCTTCTTCCCAGTCTAGGAAGATGAGGTAGAATTATTTCTACCTGTCCGCATTTAATTATCCTCACGTCTCCTGGCATTCTAATACCTATATAAACCATCACCTCACATCAGCCTACACATCATATCTTAAACACTCTCTCTTTTCCTTCATATCAACAAAATCATGGTTAACTACAATATGTTTTTGAACTATGAAACCTTCAACATGGAGTTGAGCTGTGAGGACTGGCAGCAGGAATGGCACGTAACTGTCATTTCTGATGAGATTTGGGACTCGGTTCCCCAGGAGGTTCTCACACACCTCCTGTTCTTTGACATGGACTACCATCGCCATCTGGAGCGATTGGAAGAAGAAAGGGTGGAAGCTCTCCGTCAACAAGAGCGAATCATTCGACTCGCTATTCTTTTTGTAGAGAGTCGGAAGAAGAAATAATTTGTTTTCTTCTTCCTGTTTTTCTTCATCGTCAGCTTTGTCTGGCTTTTTAGCCAAGGACAAAAGCTGTCGATGTTAGGTGTAGAAGCTTAGGACAGTCTTGTAATGCTCTGATGTAATTTCCATTTCATGAATGTATTCTCTTAATATATTAATGGAATTTCTTGTTTTTACAAGATTTTGTCTCTGAGATGTTTGCACTTTTACTGCACTGTTAAATCCTGATATATCCATATTCTGATGACCATTTTAATTATTGATTTAAATTAAGTTCTGATTTTCAAATATCAGTACTTGTTTACTTGATTTTTTTTGGTCATTCTCACACGTGGATTTTTTTTACAAAATATTCGTTTTGCAGTGAAAATGATTAATTAAGTGGGAACAGTTTAAATTTTGTATTAAACCTGACTTACCTTAATTAATGGGATTACTGGGTAAGTGGAACGGTTTTTCCTTGAAAAACTGAATGCGATAAGTAATGATTACTGTTTTCCCGTGCCCATTAACTATTCATTATTGCTGCATGTCTGACAGGTGTCCAACGGTTATTTTTTTTAACCAAGTATAAGTAAGAGAGAAAGAAGATTATACAATCTCTTATTTACTTTTACACTTTATCTCTCTTTCTTTGCTTTTACTCTCTCTCATCTCCTGACGTTTTTTTTTCATACAGACATTTTATCAAACACCTTATAGACAATCTTAATTTTCAATTTTTCTCATGGCACCTAAGGATTTGATCATCGATGGAGCTAAGTTCGTTCCCAACAACTATGCTGCAATCCTAAACCATGATAAAGCTCCGTCTGAGTTGCATTTTGTGCAAGATCTTCTTGCACACAGTGAAATTGGGTATGCATTGATCCAGCCTTCAGTCTTTTCAAGCAAACAAGTTCTGACATTTTGGCGGACTGGGCATTTTGATAATGGTGGTGCTAATGGTACTCCCAGCATTGTTTTTGAAGTGGATGATTCTGAACATGTGGTAACTCCTGGAACAGTTCGCAAGGCTGCATTTTCTCAACACCGGAGGAACCAGCTCTACAGCAGCTCATGGCCAATTTGGGAATGAGAAGAGTTTGGCCAAGCTTGGACAGTTGAAACGAGCACATATCAAAAAGGAATGGAGCTTTTTCTTCGACTGCATCACTAAAGCATTCGGCAATAAGTGTTCCAACTTTGATGCCATTCCAATAATGAGTCAGCACATCGGGTATGCTATTATTAACCAAACTCATTTTGATTTTGCGAGTGTTGTGCTAGGTTTTATAGGGGATAGGATGACAGAGGATAGAAATGTAGTTTACTTTGCTAGATTCTGTCAGCTTATATATACCTTTTGTTGTGCTGATGACCCTTAACTAGCCAGTTCTTTAATTCCACCTTTTAAACTTGCAAAACGGGCTTTTAATGACTTGGTAAATGCTGATCTTAAGAAAACAATGGTTAGACCTTTACAGATACCTCAGTCTATAAAACAGATCCTGGTAAATGCTGATCCTCAAACCTATAGATCTGTTTATCCTGATGTTCAATCTACCACCACATCTCAAACCTCACACCAACCATCAGAACCAACCATAGATACATCTATATCTCAACCCTCCCTCAGAACATATCTTAAAACATATCTCACACCTTCACAGACAGCTCAACCTTCATCCTCAGCACCTACTGTGAAGCCTTCATCTTCCAAGCCCAATAGGACAAAGACTGTTCCTCAGACACCACATAAGAGAAGGAGGATTGTTTAGAGAGATGAGTCTGATAGTGAGGAACAGGTTTCTGCATCAGAACCTGTTGTTATAGAAGCTGAGAAGGTTCCTTCTTAGAAGGATTCTGGAATTGGGGGATCTAAGCTTCTCAAAAGGCTTAGAAGAATGCCTTTTGCTGAACCTCCCAAGGAATCCCCACCTTCAAAGAGATACAAGAAACAGAGAGCTAAAAGGCCAGCTTCAGATGATGAGGAAGCAGCAGCTACGGAAGGAGATCAGGAATCTCTGATCTCAAAAGAATCAGAATTTGCTGAAGCTACTACATCTCCTTCTTCATTATCCCCACCTCAGGAAGCTGTTACAGACAAGGCAAACACACCATCTGTGTCTCCTGTACATGAAACTGTATCTCCTGTAGACCCAGGCACAAGTGCTGAAATTGATATTCAAGACCTGGTTGTGCCTGAGGTTCTCTACTTAGAAGCTCCAACAATAATTAATCCATCAACAACACCTGTTACTAATGCTACTCAAACTCCAGAATTATCTACCACACCTTCTCTGCATCTAGATGTTAATGATCAGAATATAGGTGAGCATCAGATATGGCTGTTGATCAGAACTTGAAAATAGATCAGCACTTAGAGGATGATGCTGAAGCCTCTATTGCTTCTCATACTGTTGTTTTATCAGAAGATGCTGATTATGTAAGTTCTGATGCTGCAAATGCTATTGATACTGGTGATGCTGCTCCAAATGCAGATGCTGATGAAGCTTGTCCTTCAGGACATGCCCCTCCACAAACTGTTTCTATATCAGAACTAGTCAAGAAGTTTGTACGAGGAGAAGCACCAGTACCTTGGAGTGAAACTCCCAGAGGACAGGAGTGGACTAAGGAATGGAACTCAGTTACCTTTGTTCCATCTGAAAAGATTCTTGCTGAGCACGTGGACAAAGCTGATCAGATGTTAATTAATGATGATTTCAAGACATAGCTTTGAGTCACTGCATTGAGTACTAGACATCTTCAAGGTCTCCATTCAAAAACTCATGCAGAGTTACATAAAATTCAGGAAGAATTGCTCAAGCAAGAAACAGTTAAGAAACTTGAAAAGAAAAGTTTCTTTCAACCTACCTTTGACAGAGTTGCTTACATTGAGAAGACCCAAGAGAAGCAACAGTCTCAGATTGATGATATTTTGAAAAATCAAGCTTCTCAGCAATCTCAACTCGATGAAATCCAAGCCTCAGTGGAATTGTTTGTCTCTCTTCTCTTACCTGCTGATGCCAAAAAGGGGTAGAAAGTAATTAAGTCCAAATGCAAAACTGATCAGACACTGAAGGGGAAGGATGATGAAAAAGATGACAAGGGAAACTCTGGAATGGGTGGAGGTCATGGTCAAGGTAGAAGTTTCTCATCAAGAAGAGCTGAAATTACAAGTCACAGGACAAGTTTTGATGCTGGAAACAGAATTACTTCTGCTACTAGTAAAAGGATAAGTTCTGATGAACTTTTGGATCTTGATGAAGAATTATCAAGACAGTTATTTCTAAAGGAGAATCCAGGAATGGACTTGGAAAGTCTGATGGAAGAAGAAGCTAGACTTAAGTCAGAAAAAGTCAAATCTAAATCTGAAGCTTCTGTTGGTAAAAAGAAACTTCCAAAATTCAAAGGCATTGTGATAAAAGAAAGAACAAATCCTGAAGCAACCAAGGCTAAATCACAATTGCAGATAGATCCAAGGTCTAAGGGCAAAGAGAAAATTGGTGAACCTATCAAGGTTTATGTGCCTCCTGTGGAGGAAGAAATTACTGTTGAAGATGCTGATCTTGCTCTGACTTCAAGAAAAATTTCTAAGACAACCTCTGACATGGCTCAAGTTGTTCAGGGTAAAGATAGAGTTAGTTCTGATATCTCAAAGAAGCAAGTAACCTCTGACATAGCTCAAGTTAACTTGATATTAGAAGATAAATCAAAGGAAACCTCTGGCATTGCTCATGTTAAACCTTCAAAGATACTCCTACCAGGATTCACCAAAGCCAAACAGACTCAACCTTTGAAGACTGCTGCAAGTGGTTTTGAAGCAAGAGTGGTTACTGGAAAGGAAGCAAGAGATAAAACTGGATTGGGAAGTGCTGATGAAAGAAGAATACAGAACACAACCAATGATCCAACTTCCTTAAGTGAACCAGGTATTGGAGCAACTCCTGAAAGATTGAATCAACTAGAATCTATACAGATGGTTTACCATACCTACTTGAAAGACCACATCTTGTTGTACTTCATGACAGATGGTAGGGTTTATCATATAAGGGAAAATGCCATTCCACTGAAGTATTATGAAGAATTGGAATATGTATTATTCTTACTTCAAGTGAATGACAAAATAACAGAAAGTGCTGCAAACTATTTGAAGAGTCAGATTCGGAGACAGAAAAGGCTTCATTCTGTTAAGTCTAACAGCATATATCTTCCAAAGTACAGAGATCACAAGGGTGATATTGTTGAGATGAAGCCTAACTCTGCTAAGATTATAACTACCTTTCTGGGTTACAGGGCTGTGGAATTCAATCTTGAGTCTGACAAGGCATATTTGATCAGACTAGATCAGGACATAAAGAAAGCTAAAATTAATGATCTCAGGGCTGCAATCTTTCAAACTGGTGAAGATTCTGCAGAACTTAAAGATTCTAAAAGGAGGATGATCGATGAACTCAGATATGCTGAGAGATGTTTGTTAAAGAACTATCTCACAACAACTCCTGACATCAGAGAGATCAGAAAATGAAGCCAAGTCAAGATCTACAACTGCTCAAATTCTAATATGAATACAGACTGAAGTTGTTATCAGAAGTTAAAGTTGGTAAAGCTTTAAGGACTGTAAGTTGTAGTTATCTAGTCAAATTCTCATGCATTTGTACTTAATGTTTTTGACATCATCAAATATCTGTTAACTTGTATATTATGCTAATTTACAAGTTGGGGGAGATTGTTAGATATATTTGATAATGTCATGACTAATGTGATTTATGTTTAGTTTTCAGATCTTACTTAAACAGGACAAATCAGTACTTAACTGAAATCAACACTTATACTGAAGTCAGAACTTAAGTTATCAGTACTTAAGGTTCAAGAGATATTTATCAGAAGATAATATCAGGACTTAAAGGAAACGTTCAGATAAGGAAGGCAGCTGATTTACAGGAAGAGAAGATCAAGACAAACATAAGAATAGATATGCATGAAGAAGGAATTCTATGAAGAATAGAATACTTGGAAGAAAAGATACATGATTGATATATTTTAGGAAGCAGAATTATATTCCATAGCAATTAGCGATTATCTTGTAACTGTGTAGTATATAAACACAGACGTAGGGTTTACACTATAAGTGTTATCATTATCGAGAAGATTATTCATTGTAACCCTAGCAGCTCTCGTGATATTTGTTCATCACTGAGAGAGGATAGTTCCATACTGTAACAGAGTTTATTATTTTGAATAAAGTTTGTTTTCTGTTACTTGAGTTATTAAAGTTCGATTTGATTGTACTATACACTGTATTCACCCCCCTCTATAGTGTGTGTGACCTAATAATTAGTTATTTAATTAATTAATAATTAGGTAATTAATTAATAAATAAGGATTAAAAATAATCATATAATATGAATAATAATTCGATAATTAGTTAAATATTACGAGTAACCCGTACCTATTCGAGTAGTGATTCGTTAAGTTCGAATTATTTTTCGAGCGATAATTATTCGAAGAGTGTCGTAATGATTATTCTTATCGAATAATTAAATACAGATAATTAATTAATTAATTAATCGTATAAGTAATAATAATAATGGTTCGATAGTTATGCGAGGATTGCGAGTAGCTCGTATTCATACGAGTAGTTAATCGTTGAGTTAGATTATGGAGCGAATAATGATTATTTATTCGATAAATAGCGTATCAGTTAATTGTATTGAGTGATTATTTGTAAATAATCGATCTAATCGAGTAAGTAATAAAAATTTATAAATAATTGTAATAAATTGTAATTAATCCTAATAATTAAGGATTAATTATTTTAAAATACAATAATTATTAATTAATTATTTAAAAATACAATTTAGGATTATTTAATTATAATTATTTATTTATGATTAATTATTAATTAATTAAATCTTGTTTAATTTGTAATAATTAAACCGTTAGTCCGATTTGAGCAAAACGAAGACCCCTGGACTCAGAGAAATGAAACAAATCCAATAAAAATAATTGTAGGTCATAATTTCTTCCGAAAGAGAGTGGTCTTGTAATAGTTAATTGTTTATAAGTCCTATTAGGGGTAGAATCGAGTCAAATAAATCCCAAAAAATTATAATAAAATAAAATAGGGTTAGTTAATACAGGTATGAGTTTAGTATCGATTTTAAAAATTTTTGTAAGTCCAAAAAAAAATCAATTATGTGCTTTATGTGCTATGTGCTTTACGTGGTTATATGAACCTTATGTGCTATATAATTATATGTGTATATATGCGAGTCAGATAGAAACGCATGGGTAGATTGATAGGGTTGTGTAGTATCAATTCGAGATACGCGTATGTAGTAAGTTATCTAAATGACTATCTTTCTATGATTGATTTAGTATCAGCAAGGCAGATCAAGCAGGAGACCGGAAGCGGTGAGCTAAACCAGGCTAAGTACGCGCAAGGCAAGTTTTTCCCCTATTCTAAATCCAGAATAGTGAATTATACCCCATTTTTCATATCAGTTGCACTTTGAAAATTCTTTTTCATATACACTGTTACGAAATTATTGATTCTTATTTCTATTTCATTTCGATTCTTGATTTCTCCCAATTTATTGAATCCCCTATTCATATTCCTATACTTTTACCCTTGTTACATATACTCGGATATATTCTGATATTGGGATACATCAAAAGCATTCCGATTATTCCGGATGCTAAACCTTGGACTGGATGGTTATGATACGGGCTGGGTTTTACTCAGATCTTTAATTAATAGGCCATAATTTCCTGAGTACTGCTTATGTTGGTTGGGTCTATGTAGTTGGGTATAGATCTGCACTATATCCTGACTGATCAGCAGGTTATAGTGCATATGTTGGTTCTTGTTTCCAGTCTTGTTCATTTGGCACTCGCCAGTAATGGCAAATTATTATTCTTTACAGGAACAGATGGTTATTCAAAACAACAGCATAACGATTCCTATATTCTTCTCTCTTTATACTATATATATTATTACAGGCTTGTTGAGCAATTTTGGCTCATTCCCTTTTATTGTTATTCCTATTGTTTTACAGTTAAGGTAGAGAATGAAACCCATCAGGACCCGCATAGTCAAGAAGCGAGTCAAGCAGCGGGACCCTCTTATACCAAGAGTGTTCATCCCTATCCCCGAAGAGAGCTTTGAGCTACCAGATCAGGTGTAACAGGATTAGTAATGTTGGTTTGAATAAAAGTTGTGTGGTAAGAATGTAGATAAAATAAAGTTTTGTAATAAAGAGAGTTCTTGAGACATATTGTTTTTATTTGGGTTTGTAATAAAGTTAGTGTGTCGTTCTTGTTTTCAACTCTTAACCTTAAAAGATCCTGAGTAGCAGTAGTTCGGGGTAATTATTATATTTATATTCCGCTTGTGCAGGTTTAGTTTGTAGTTGATATTAATAATGCCCCAAATCTATACCTCAGATTTGGAGGGTGTTATAAGTCTTCTGCTGCATATGTTAACAAACTTAAAAAAGCCAAAGAACCCAAGCAAGTCTGGGTCCTTAAAAACACTAACTGATTTAAATATTGTTACAGGGTAACAGGAGAAATTCTCTAGTCTTGGATATGGGCTGCTCATGACACATGACTGGTTATAAATCCCTGCTAGCAGTGTTTAAGGAGAAGGCTAGCCTAAGTGTTTCTTATGGAGATGGCAACTTAGGAAAAATCTTGGGATATGGAAAAATCAAACTTGGAAATTTCATCGTTAAAGATGTAGCTCTGCTTGCAGGACTCAAGCATAATTTGATCAGTGTGAGTCAGATCTGTGAAAAGAGGTTACCATGTGAATTTTTATAAAGAACATTGTGAAATTTTTTGTAAGTCTGATGGCAAGATTGCAATGACTGGTGTAAGGCATGGTAACTTATATGAAGACAGGGTCTCCATAAATATTGATGGATCAGAAGTTTTTCTACTTAGTAGAGCATATATGGAAGACAGCTGGAACTGGCATAAAATGACTTTCTCATCTCAATTTCAACAACACCAATGAGCTTGTGAGGAAAGATCTTGTAAGAGGATTTCCTAATGCAGTATTTACTCCCGATGGCTTATGTGACTCATGCCAGAAAGCCAAGCAAAGGAAAATATCTTTCAAGAGTAAAACTAAATCCTCTATTCTTGAACCATATCATCTACTTCATATTCATCTCTTTGGTCCAGTCAATGTAATGTCAATTTCCAAGAAGAGGTATGCACTTGTAATTGTTGATCAATATACAAGATACACATGGGTGTATTTTTTACACACCAAGGATGCATCTCCTACTATTTTTCTTGATCATGTGAAAGAACTGGAAAAAGGATCAACATACAAAGTGAAGATCATTATAAGTGATAATGGAACTGAATTCAAGAACAATACTATGGAGGAGTTCTGCAAATACAAGGGGATTAAACAAGAATTTTCTGCTCATGTAACTCTATAATAAAATGGAGTTGTTGAAACAAAGAATACAACTCTCATAAAACTACAAGAACCATGCTGGAGGCAGCAAAATTTCCTACCTACATCTGGGTTGAGGCTGTGCAAACTGCTTGCTTCACACAAAATACAACATTGATTAACAAGCATGGAAAAACACCATTTGAGATGGTAAAGGGAAAGAAGCCAAATTTGAAGTACTTTCACATTTTTGGTTGCAAGTGCTTTGTTCTCAAAACTCATCCAGAATAGCTTACTAAATTTGATTTAAAAGATGATGAAGGCATTTTTGTTGGCTATCCATTGTCAACAAAATCTTTCAGAGTGTATAATATGAAAACAAAGACAGTCATGGAATCTATACATGTATCTTTTGATGACAAGAAAATCACAGGTCTAGAAGATGCATATGAACATGATGAGTTGAGATTTAAAAATGAAGTACCATATGCTGAACAGTTAAATCCTGATATACTGACAAATCCTAATACAGTAAATCCAGATATCACTCTAAACTCTGATGATCCACATGTCAGTGGAAATTATGCAAATACTGAAGCACGGGTTGAGGGGGAGCAACATGATTCACATCAAGAGTCTTTTACAAGTGATTCAACTCAAGGAATATCAATATATAATTTATCAGACTTTGATTCCCCAAATAATGATAGCACTGGAAATATTGATTCAGGAGGAGCATCAGGAGATGATAGTGGTAAAAGTCAAAGAGATACTAGAGAGCTCATGGATCAAGGGGAGGTTCTGCTTCAAGGATTAAACTCCCATCTGCAAGGAAATGGTCTAAGTCACATACACCTGACTTAATCATTGGAAATCCTGATAGTGGTGTAAGAACTAGAAAAGCCACTCAAAATGAATATTTCTACCATTCTTTTCTATCTCAAACCGAACTAAAGAAAGTGAAAAAAACTCTTCAAGATGCTGACTGGGTTACAGTATTGCAAGATGAGCTTAATGAATTTGAAAGGAACAAATTATGGACTCTTATGCCAAGACCAAAGAACAGATTAGTTGTTGGTACAAAGTGGGTGTTCAGAAACAAAACTGATAGTGAGGGCATCATTATAAGAAATAAAGCAAGACTGGTTGCAAAGGGCTATTCACAGCAAAAAGGCATTGATTATGATGAGACTTTTGCTCCAGTTGCAAGGCTTGAGGCAATCAAAATTTTCCTAGCCTATGTTGCTCACATGAAGTTTAAAGTGTTCCAAATGGATGTGAAGAGTGCATTTCTGAAGGGTGAACTTGAAGAGGAAGTTTATGTTGAACAACCTTCAGGGTTCATTGATCCAATATATCCTGATCATGTTTATAAACTGGATAAAACACTCTATGGACTAAAATAAACTCCAAGGGCCTGGTATGAAACACTTGCTCTATTTCTATTAGAAAATGGTTTCACAAGAGGTACAATTGAAAAAAAATTATTTTATAAATACCATGGTAAGGACTTGTTATTAGTACAAATATATGTTGATGATATCATTTTTGCTTCTACTAATGATAAACTCTGTGAGAGGTTTGCAAAGCTAATGCAGTCAAAATATCAGATAAGTATGATGGGAGAATTGAATTATTTTCTGGGTTTACAAGTAAAACAGAATGATGAAGGGATCTTCATAAATCAATCCAAATACACCAGAAATTTTCTCAAAAGATTTGGAATGCAAGATAGTTTAACTGCAACAACTGCAATGGCCACTGTAACAAGGTTAGATTTAAATACTGGTTCATCATTAGATATAACTAACTACAGAGGTACGATTCCAAGTTGATCCAAGGGAACAACATCTATTAGCTGTGATTTTTTTAAAATATCTCAAAGGCACCATAACTTTTGGATTATGGTATCCTAGAGATTCAGACTTTAAGCTAATTGGATACTTAGATGCTGATTTTGTAGGATGTAAAATAGACCGGAAAAGCACTTTTGGAAGCTTCCAATTTCTTGATGGCATGTTAGTTTTTTGGTTTAGCAAAAAACAAAAGTCGATTTCCACATCAACTGCAGAAGCTGAATATATTGCTGCAGGAAGCAATTGTGCTCAAATTCTATGGATGGAGAATCAATTACTGGATTATGGGTTAGAGTATTCTGCAATTCCTATATATTGTGATAATCAAAGTGCTATTACAATGACAGGAAATCCAGTACAACATTCAATGACTAAACACATCAGTTTAAGGTACCATTTCATAAGGCAGCACGTGATGGAAGGTACAGTGGAATTGATCTTTGTTTCAACATAACAACAATTAGCAGATATATTTACCAAGCCTCTCTGTGAAGCTACCTTTACAAGATTTGTGAATGATATCAGGATATTTCTCAAACTCTGATAATTTGGAATAACTATTGATATTTAGATTATGGTGTCTTCTTATTATATTTCAGTACTTGTTAAATACTGATTATAGTGTTAAACTCTGATGCCATGAAAGCATGTAATTAGCTTCTAATAATCTTAGCCAATAGCTGCATGTTAAACTCTGATTATCTTTATAAGCTCTGATATTGGTCAAACTAGTGTTGACTGATAAATCCTGATAGTGGTTGATTAAATACTGATATTGGTCAAACTCTGATTGACCATTATATTCTGATTATAATTTTTGAATTTATTCAAATATTATTTTAATCAGTATTTTAATTACAGTGGTGAAGTAATATGCAGGTGGGCAATTTTTGCATGATTAAAGTTATTTATTGATGGCGTGAGGATATGTAAAAATGTTTGAGTAGACATAAAACATTATTCTGGGAAACTGTGCGCGTAATAACTATCTCTACTACTCGTTTACATGATTGTTTTTACAGTCAATAGTAGGCTTCCACGTGTCCCACTAAATTAAAACGTTTCTGAGTTAGTGGAGTGATTTGTTAGACAAAATCAATTTCTAATTATAAATTATCACTTTATCTAATTTCTATTATCTTCTTCTCTGCTAATTCACTTTCTTTCTTACCCGTAAACTCTGAAACCCTAATTTCTTCTCGAAACTTTTTCTTGCAAATTCACAATGACTTCACCAGCTGCTTCCAAGACTTTTACTTATGATGGTGCCAAGTTTGTTACTAACAATTACTCAGCTATACTGGACAACAATAGTGTCAATATTGATTTTCATATCTTTTAGGACTTTTTGAGATCCAGTGAGATTGGGTTTGCTCTCGCAGCTCCACCCACAATCTCTGGTGACCAGGTACTAGCTATCTAGAGGACTGATGTCTATGATGATGCATGAGCTAATGGGGCTCCAAATATTGTGTTTGAGTTTTATAATAAAACAAGGATAGTAACTCCTCAAACTGTAAGGGATGCATTACAATTGCCTGCTCATGACTCCTACTCAGATTTTGTGGGAGATGCTAAAATGAGGAGGTTTTTCACTGAGATATGATACGCCAAGGATTTGAAGAACTTTGGTCAGTTGAAAAGAAATGGGCTCAAGAAGGAATGGAATTTCTTCTTTGATTGCATCACAAAGGCCTTCAATAATAAATCTTCCAACTTTGATGTCTTGCCCATCATGACACAACAAATTAGATACTCTCTAATTCATGGTTCCCATTATGATTTTGGTAGAGTAGTGTTATGTTTCATAGGAGATAAGTTAAAAGCTGATAAGAATATAGTGTATTATGCTAGATTATGTCAGTTAATTTTCAATATCTATTTTCCTGATACCCCTATCCCCAATAATAAAATTGTGTCAGTTTTCAAACTTACAAAAAGGGCTTTCTATGATCTCATTTCATAAGAAGAAAAGAAAGAGGAATTGGCTCCTTTGAGGTTTCCATTGGTTGCTAGGAACTTGCTCATTGCAAGGCTCCATGTGACTTATGGTTTGCCCAATAAGCAGAGTGCTAAGCTGCATGAAATGACCATTGGGAATCCCCCTCCATCTCACTCCAGCACAACAACCCAGTACAACCACAAACTACATTAGGTACTTCTCAGAAGACACTTGTTGTAAAAAGCAAGAAGGATCCAATTGAGAAACCCCATGAGGGTAGGAGATCGACTGCTACAAGTACTGATATAGCTACATCAAAAGCTGATGTAACTTAAGTTCCTCGTTCTTTTAAACCTTCAGAATCTGTGAGAAGGAAGCTTGTACTTGCAGGATTAGAATCAGATGATGATGAGGACAATACTACCTTATCTTTAAAATTTCAAAGGTTAAATTCTGATTCTTCTACAAGACCATTTGTTATACCAACTGATAAGGGCACAACTACTGATGATGTTCAAAGTGCCAGAAAGGCTGCTGAAACTGGTACAAGCCCAAGACCAAGGAAAAGGAAGCTGGCCAAAGCCTACTATGCTCGGAATCTCATCAAGATAAAGAAAGAAATTGTTGAGGAGACATAGAGTGCATCTACTCCAACAAATCCTAAATTCTGGACAAATCCTGATGCACCTGTGGGATTGTCTGATTCTCCTGTGAAGCCAACTAAGAAAAGAGTAAAGGAAATTACTCATGAGCAAGTAGAAGAGAGTGTCGAGAAGGTACAAAGGGAAGGACTTTTCCCTGGATCAAGCACATAAGAACCTGTATCTCAAAGGGATACAACAGCTACAAATTCTGATTCAATCCCACAAGAACCTGCACTTCAGAGTAGTGCAGTAGATATTGAAGAACAAGAGCCTCTTACTGAAAAGTCCATTCAATAATGGCATGATGATGAAACTGCTACACTCAAAGCCGAAGTTGCAAGGGTTAAAGATATATGTCACTCTATTAAGAAGCATACTTCAAAGCATAGAGCTGGTTTCGGTCTTGGAGCTACACAGGAGTCAGAATCTGAATCTGAGGAGAAGAGTACACAAGAACCTACTTGTCAAAGTCATCCAGCAACTCCTGAATCTCCAGCCCCACAAAAACCATTTCATCAAAGTTGCAATGAAGGCTTAACTCCTGAGGCAATGGTATTGGTTTTTCGAGAAATATCGTATAATTATTTTTATCAGTAAATAATAATTATGTGATTATTATGTGAATTTTTGGTGAATTATTTGTTAATTGGTATCTGTGTTTGGATGTTTATATGTGATAAAACTTGAGTATTTTAATTTTTATATGTCCAAAATAAAGTATAGATAATTTTGATATTTTAGTGGTAATTTATATGTTGTTATATAATTTTATAAAGGATTTATAGTTTTAATAAATTATTTTTCCGAGAAATTATAAACTATTTTGTATAACCGGGAATCGTCCAACTTGAACCGTTTTTACATTTTTACCACCCAGAAGTCTCGAGAAAACTCCTTCCTAACCTAATTTGATTATTCTGAGCATTTTCCATGTTTTGACTATTTCGATCCGGAGTACGGTTTTACCCGTGTGAGTCCTAGCGCGAAATTTTTGATACAATATTCATTTCGGTAAATCGATAAAACCCATATTCTCGAGGAACGAGATATTTTGATTAAACTATTACATTATCTTCTCGTAAGTGTGTAATAAAAAGCCCGGTTTTGATAATTATCATAAACTGGTACCGAATTGGATCGATTTTATGGTTACTTAGCGGCTAAGTAATCTATTTTCATATCCGATATGATCCAACGGGGTAACAATATTCTGTAAGTATAAATAGCCTTTATCATATTTTATTTTATACAGATAATCATAAACAAACAGTTAAATTATATAATTTACAGAGAAAAACCCTAATATTCGTCATTTCTTCAAAATCAAACCTAAAAATGAAGGCGTTATCGAAATCAAAATCAAGCGCGTGAGTAACCGAATCGAAGCTTGTGAAAAGTACGTTCAGATTCTACAATTAATTTCAATTCAGAAATCAAAGGTATTTTTCAATATATTTATTTGAATTTGAATTAAATTATGATTAAAATATGAATTTTTGATGTTGATTGTTTGATTTGATGATTATATCATGTAGATAATTTAATTCGAATCATTTTGGTATATTATATGTTGACTTTGGAGTTCAATAACATATAAAAAATTGAGTTTGATTCTTGAATTATTCAAATTATGGTTTGAATATAGTATGAGTGTTCTTAATTGGATTTGGGTATTTTTGCAATGAGGGTTATTAGTGTAAATTGATTACACCATTAAATAAATTTTTTCATAAGCAATCTATTGGTATAAACGTGATGGACAAGGATAAGGGATTCGACCTCGCCGGAAAATGGCGAGGAAGTCGCCGGGAAATTTCAGCCGGATTTTATGAGTTATACAGAGATGATTTGTGAATTTGGTTGCCATGAACATGTTCCTGGAGTCGAGGGGATTATTCCCTGTTAATTTGGGCCAATCTAGGTACAGTTGCAGGCAATGTTGTAAAAATCGCTAGACGTACCAGAGCGGTTGAGTTACCGCCTAGCGCTTAATCGGCTAGGAGGAGATTAATTGGAATAATTAGTCGGATCATTAATTGGCTGTATTTAAATATTAAAATTTATTTAAATTTAAATTTTATATCTAAATTATTATCATTAATTATATTATACACATTGTCCAAAATATTTAAAATTTTATTGTTTTAAAGAATAAATATCATGTTAAGATATTAATTATATGTGATAAAAAATATTAGAAAAAGAATTAAAAAAAGATATAAAATTATAGGATATAGCCATGAATCTACTCTACCTACTACCTATTACCTACGTTTGTGTGGGTGACTTGTGAGAGTGAAGGGAGTAAACTAATTTAAAATTTTACTACCAACCATTAGCCAACGACCTAGTTAGTATGATTATAATTGTGTATCTTGGTATCTTGGTATTCGTGCGTGCCTTTATATCTATTGTTATATATACACAACAGATTCTTCGTCTTGCTCTTCGAAGAACACCGCCGGAGGAAAGCAAAACAACCTTCAACCCTTCATTTTAGTTTCAGACGAGTAAATTGATTATGCCTCCTTTGACCGATTTAGCCGCTGAACACCGATTTTGACCGTTTTTGTCATAAAACGCCTAAACATCTGATTACCTCCATATCCAGGCGATGGGGGCTTGCCTAACGCCTAGGCGGCCGCCCAGACCGTCTTTTAGAACATTGGTTGCAAGTGGCCGAAAAAGATTGGGGTCGCCGTTAATGGCGACCGCGGGCGATCGACGGGGAAGGTGGTTAATTTACCACTTTGCCCCTGTAGTTTGTAAAAACTTACAATTCAGTCCCTTGAACTTTCAAAATTTATAAAAATGGGATTTCTATTTTAAAAATTTGCAAAAATCATATTTCTGTTTAATTTATTTTCAGAAAATTGTTTTTAATTATTTAAAATTCCAAAATTCCTTATTTTTAATTCTAAAAATTATTTTTTGATTCAAGAATAAATTTGAATTATTTAATTAATTTATTTTAGTTAATAATTAATTATTTAATTGGACAATTAATTTAAATATTTATTAATTAATTGATTTAATTATTTATTAATTAATTTTAATTGATTATTTAATTAGATTTAATTATTTTTTTGATTTAAAAATTTTGAAAAATAGTTTCGAGCTTTAAAATATTATTTTAAATTATGTTCAAGGCTCGATAATTATTATTAAATGATTTTGAAGTTTAGTTCGGGTATTCGAACCTTGTTAATTACTTATATAATGATTCTTTTACCCGTTTTAATTCCGAAAAGTATTCAAAAAATCATATTAAATACCAGAAAAATCATTTTAACCCCGAATCTTCTTTGTAAAATTATTTTTATCGAATACCTTGCGTGTTATGTGCTATCTGATTAATGTGTTATATGCCTATGTGGTTATTGTTTGACTATTTTGGTCATAACTTTCAATCCGTAAATCGGATTTGGGTAAAACCAAGGGTAGATAAAAGCTTATGACGTCTATGTGACGATTAGAAGAATATGATATTGAATATTGATAGATACTTATAATGCCTAGAAGAGGAAATGAGGCTTAGAATAAAGAAAGCAAGTGATTAGTGAGTAGAATCGAAGCATAGAAAAAAAAGGAAAGTGATTGATGAGTAGAACTGTTAGAAGAGTACAAGTAAAGTTGGAAATCATCTGTGATAAGGCAAGTGCTTCTAAAATTTTCTCGAGATAAATTGCAAATATTTCTGAACTTTCTCGTAACATGTTGCTAGTATTCAAAATAATCATGTTTTATATTGTAAGTGCTTTGAATCATTCAACCTTGAACCCTGTTCACATCATTTGATCTTTGACCTGTAAGCCTTATTCTTTGTAAACCCTCGATTGTTGATTTCCCAGAAATTAAAGTATACAAATACGATACTACTTCACAAATACATATATACCATACACCGGACCAAAAATTCTTAAACATACAGAGATTTATATATTCCACAATACCTATTAATATCAAATAACTAAACCTTGTACAACCATTGAACCATCGTTCATTTATTTCCTGAACCTTCTACGGGCCTAAAGCCCTTTTTCGTACATACCGTGATATACCCTAGTAATACCCATAAATTGTTTTATGCTATGAGACAAATGTTTTATCAAAGTTAATTATGATTCTGTTGTATTAAATTACAATATTTATTATACTAAATTGTTATAGAATTGGATAGTTTTTATGTGGACTAGATTCGTGGTCGTATTAGTCCAATGTGTGCCTTGGATCCAATTTATAGAACAAAGTTGTGTGCCTTGCTCGGGGTTAGTACGTGACTGATCAGCAGCCTAACCTTGATTTTAAAATTTTTAAATGAATATCCAATTCTAATGATTGCTTGAAAAGAAACTTGATTCCTCTGAATCATTTAAGTTGATCATTGTTTAACCTCTGTTATTATCATTATAACTTGCTGAGCTAGTTAGCTCACTCTTGCAAATCTGTTTATGTCACTCTACAGGTAAAAAGAAAATTGTTGGTAGCAAGGAATCCCAGTCAAGTGTGCGAGCTAGGATTACCGGTTGAGTTGGATCGAGCTAGCAGGAGCTTTTTATTGTAGTTGAGTTATGCAAAATTGTAAGAATAATTTCATTTTCAGTTGTAAGTTAAACTAGTTGGGACTGGGTACGATATAATAAAAGTTAAGGTTGTGGCTAGTTTTCATACTTTAACCTGTTGCAATCCATGGATTATTAGGCTCATTGCATATATTATTTTCAAAAACAGATTTATATATTGTGTATGTATGTGTTGTGAACTCCAAACTTCTGACCCGGGTTCGGAGGGCGCCATAGGTTTGGTATCAGAGCTACAGGTTATAAGTCACTGAAATAAGCCTAGATTATCGGGATTGAGTAGAGGTTTAGGATTAGGAATAAGAAATAGAAAGATAGGACGTCGAGAGGTTCAGTGCGACTATATAGTAGGTTTTGGTATGATTCGTGTTGTGATTCAAGATTCTTATCTTGCGATGTGATTTCCTGATAACGGCAATGGCATATCCTATTTTCCATGTATCATCTGATCATTCGGATCCTTCTATTCGAGGACCGTCATCTCCACCACGATTTAATTCACACCTTGTTCTTTCACCAGTATTGGTTGTATTACCTCCTGTTGAGATAGTTGCACCTCTTTAAGCTATTCTTTCACCCGCTGATGTGAGACCACCTATTTAAGGACCCCCACCTGCTGATTTTGGTTCTACTGGACATTCATCTATAAGTACATATTTTTAGTTTACCCTACACCCTGTTTTATACCATCAGTTTAAGACCCGTCTTATGGAGTCATAGCACCTACGAGGATGGATTCGAGAGCTACAGTATATGGTGAGTACATGAGATATTAAGAAAGGTGAGAAGAAATCTAGAGAGAGGATTCATGTGTTCCTGAGGATAGCTGCTACCAATTTATATGGAGGCACTAGTAAGTATGCCACCCATGATTATCTTGTGGAGTGGGCTAGATGGGTTTTAAAGGAGTTTGAGAAGATTGGAGATCCAGAGTTTTCTTGGAGTTAAATGATGATGTTATAACAAATGTGATATTTATATAGCGATGTGATGTGATATCAGTAGACTTTATTTTATAAAGTAGATTTGTTGACTATTGAATAGACCTGTTTTACTTAGAAATAGAAAAAATGATGATGATGAGAGTGTTACCAGTATGGAAGCATTAAAGTGAAGTTACGAATAAGATAATATGCAACGGTAACTGAAGTTTTCGTCGACTAATACATGCAAGATAGACCCAATAAGGGCAGATGATAGATTGAAGTGGATGGACCTTTGCATGATTGTTTTATTAATTTGGTAGCTTGTTATGGTCAAGGAGGACAACAACCAACTTATATATTATTGACGACCAGATATGCAATTTTCAATTTTGAACAAGTTTTCGGAAGAGATTTTCGTAACAAAATTTCCAAAAGTCCTTTGAACAAAATAAGTTTTATAATTTGATTGTCAAATTACTACTTGAGTTTCTTGTTTGTGATAAGACCTAGATTACCTATAAAAATACTTGTTCCAGACTTAGTATTGTTAGCTCAAAGGGGCCCAAGTGGACCCACTATTCCGGAGAAGTTTTAAACTATCACGACAAAGGAGTGCAAATCTTGTTTGATAATGTTAACAGCAGAATTAGCGTCCGGAGAAATTTCTTTTCTTCCAATTCCTGAGACTATTAGAGTTTCATGAATTCGTTGATTTAAAAGAAGTCCGAGTTTGATCGAAGAAGATTGAGAAGATTTCCAGACTTTTCTAAAGGAAGAACATTATTAGCAAGAGAGTCGATATGTCGAATGACTAGTGGTTATCCTAAGTCGCATAGACAAAATTTGAAGTTATAATTGTAAATACCCTATGAACGCAATTATGATTGAATAATTAAAGTATTACACGTACAGGTATGACGCCAAAGACAAAAGACTTAATAAGTAAGAATCTATCATCGTGCTTAATTTATGAAGGCATTTCAGTGGACTTTATGAAGTTATTTTATGATTTGAATGGGATCTATTGATTGAACGAGCTTTGAAGGTGAATATAAGTCAAATGTGGATGGCGACCAACAGTATCATTCTTTTCTACAATACTACAGTATATATTCTTCTTGACTCTTGAATAAGTGTGAACTTATTTCATTATAAGTTCTATAAGGTGATAAGAAAAAGAAGATTGTTGTATTCCTTTCCAAATCATTTTTCCCTCAAGTATTATTTTCTGATTAAGACAAGCAGTATTATGGTGTGACGCTTTGTCAGAATGACGAAGAGTCTAGTGGGACGCCATCTAATCACGTGTTGTATGCCATATGGTGCGAAAGACTGGCCATCTTAAGTACCAATATGGTTGTATCATTTATATTCAAATCATTACTCATTCTTTCTTTTTCAACTAAAAATTTATTGAATTATAAATCCTTCTAATTATTTTGTTGCACCGTTATTCTTTACAAAAGTTTTCCAAACAAAATCAATCTACCTAGAACCAAGTGGACAAAGTTCCAATTATTGGATTTACATGTTTCAAGTGCGGGAAAACAAGGCATATGGAAAGGATTGTAAATCACCAGCCCCAGTCAGTGATACACTAAGAATCATGAGATCTACTTCGATAGTGAATGAGCCTTCAAGAAATGAATGTGATGGTGGATATGCTTACTGTGAATTCTTTATATGCTAAAGTATTAATAGATTCGGGAGCAACTCGATCATTTATTTTTCCAGGTTTTGCTGATAAGTTGAATTTCCCAATTATATTATTAAATAAGATCACGACTATAAAAGTAGGAAATTAAGAACGTGTATGTATTAATTGTGAGATGGAGATTTCTGGAAATAAATTATGCTGAGTTGATACCATTTAAGAGAGAAGAATTTGACATTATCATAGGAACATACCTGCTATTTAAGCATGATGCTCAGATAGACCATCGTGATAAGAAGACAATTCTAAAGATGTCGGATAAGAAAGTGGTAATGTTTAGAGGTCAAAGATAAGTAAAGAAGTTTTTTAAGATGATTCAAGATAAAAGGTGATTGTGGCAAATATGGGAATATTATATTGCGTATGTGATAAATAGAAGCTAGAAATTAGTTAAAATTTGAAGATATTCTAGTGGTCAATGAATTTCTAGATATGTTTCCAGACAAGTTACCAGGACTCCCTCCAGACAGAGAAATTTAGTTTACGATCGATTTAGCACCTGAAACGGAACCAGCATCCCAGGACCTCTACAGAATGGCGCCAGTTGAAAGGAAGGATTAATAAAATAATTGTAAGAGTTTTTAGAAAAAAAATAGACCTAGTGTGTCCCAATGGGATGCACCGGTATTATTTGATAAGAAGAAAGATGGAAGCATGAAATTGTGTATCGACTATCGGAAGCTTAACAAGCATACTATCATGAACCAGAATATGTTATCTTAAATTAATGATTTATTTGATCAGTTGAAAGAAGCAAAGTATTTTCTAAGATTGATTTAAGATTTGGGTATCATCAATTAAAGATTGAACCTGAGGATGTACCGAAGATAGCTTTCAGAACTAAGTACGGTCATTATGAAATTCTAGTAATGTCTATTGGATTGACTAATACACCAACAACATTTAAACTTGATGGAAATAATCTTTAAGGAGTATCTGGATTAGTTGTATGCTAAGTTTTCAAGGTGTGAGTTTTGGGTTGCAGGAAGTTTAATTCTTAGAACATATAATCAGTAATGAAGGAACCAAGGTGGATTCAGCGAGGATTGAAGCTATTATGAATGGGAAGAGACCAAAAAAACCAACAGAAGTGAGAAGTTTCCTAGTATTGATAGGAAATTATCAAAGATTTATTCAAGATTTCTCAAAGATTGCAACACTCCTGATGGAGCTTACCAGGAAAAACGAGAAGTTTATATGTAATGAGAGGTGTGATGAAAGTTTTCAGGAGTTGAAGAAGAGATTGATCACGACACCTGCTTTATCACTTCTAGACGATCAAGGAGAGTTGTAATTTTTAGTGATGCTTCTCATAAGTGATTGTGTTGTAATCTGATGTAGCATGATAAAGTCATTACATATGCGTCTGGACAACTGAAACCTCATGAGCAGAAGCATCCTATTCATAACTTAGAATTGGCAGTAATAGTATTCACCTTGGAGAAAGATGTGTGTTAGACCCTTAATTAACTATAGAGGGGGTGAATACAGTTGATACAATCAATTCGACAAAGCTTCAACAGAATCAACAGTTTTTATATTAATAGATAAAAACTGATTACAAATGTACTCTCTCAAAAAGATGAACAAATATCCTTGAGAGCTACTAGGTTATGCGAAAGATATAAAAATGTTTGCAATGCTTATAGCATGAACCTAATCTGTATTTTATATAGAGCACATTCTATTAACAACAAGGAAACCTAATACAATGCTTATAAGATAAGTCCTTCGCCGCCTTGAGTTCCTATTTCCTTTTCCTTATCGAAGATCAACTGATATGACAAATCCTGATTTCATCATCCGTTAACATCAACATCCATTGATATCATTATTCGTTGATATCATCATCCGTTAATATCATCATCATCTGTTGATTTAAGTTCTGATATGAAGTTCTGATTGTTTCTGTTGATATCATCAATTATATCTAACAATCGCTCCCAACTTGTGCATGATGGCAATATGTACAAGTTCCAATTAATGATGTCAAAACTATCTAAATGCAGGAATCAAGTAAGTATATTCATTCTTGCTTCAGTGAATATCAGACTTTACTCTTAATTCTGAATACATCTTTTTCTTAACTTGAGTAATGTTAGAGGTTACTTTCTGTTTATCATCCCAGTCAGCTTCATAAATCTTCCTTCTTTAGTGAGCTTGGCTGATTTCTTCTTCTTCATATTTTTCTTCAGTATCATAAGCTTGTACTACTGTATAGATTGGATCTATCAGTATTTGAGATTTATTTTCCTTAGATACTGATTTCTTCTCTGAAACAGCTTTGGCTTTTGGTTTTGAAATCTTTGAGTTTTCTACTCTCTTTTCTTTTCCTTTAAGCTTCTTATCAGCAGTTAAAATAGCTTTGAGATCTGAGAGATCTTTCATCTTCTTCCTGACTGACTTCCCTTATAACTACACCTCTGGTTGGTTTGTTAGAAGGATCATCTTCATAAAGTACTTGATAAATAACAACAATATCAGCATTTGTTGTCTTCATAGATTTCTTGAAGTCTTCCTTCATTTGCCTTAGCTGTTCAAGATCAACTCCAAGATTGTCTCTTTCAAACATTCTTCTACTCACCTCAGAGTCAAATGCTTGAATCTTTGGATCCTTGTAGAATAGAGTTGTCTTCCTTCCTTTTACTTTGAGATTTTGAAAATATTTACTTGCTTCAGCACCAGCTTCTATCTCCAGCCTTGGTCTTCATTAGCAGCAGTTGTGACTTGTAAAGATTGTTGCATATTTTTAGTCACAATCAAATCTTCTACTCTTCTTTCATTCCTCTTACTGTCTCCACCTGGTCTCGATTAAAATCTAGTGATTGCTTTTGATGAACCACTAACTCCAACTAGCTCTTCACCTTTTCTCCTTTCACTATCCTTTTGTCCCCTCTTATTACCTCCATCAGGATTTTCATCATCAGTATCTGTCAATGTCAGCTGTTTGCATTTAGATTTAATAATTTTATCCCCCTTTTAGGCATCATTACCAAGAAGTAGAGAAATAATCAGCTTCACTGAATTCTGTACTTCTGTAAGTTGATCAGACATTTAAACTTGTTTAGCTTCTAATCTAGCTTGACTGGCTTCAATTGCAGTTTGTCTGGCAAATATTGGTGTAATTGTTTTTTGAATTTCCTAATGAGTAGTCAGCTTTGAAGCAATCAATGATTTTTTGATCTGATTGATTTGAAAAATAGTTGCTTCTTGAGCTGAATGTAATAATTTGACAACTAAGGTTGATGCTTTCAGATGATTCAGCATATCCAGATATTTAATATTCTGTTCTACTGTTTCCCGATGTGCAACAACTTTTGTTCTGGAAATATGATATTTATCATCTTTCTAATGAGCATTCCAGAGATTATCAAAATAATCCTTTTCTTTCTTAGCATTTAACTCTTTCATTTTCTGTTGTCTCACATGCATAGGCATATCTTCAGGGAAGAAAATATCATTCTCAGGATCTACAATAGGAATTAGAAATATAAGCTTCTTCACCATCATTAAATTCTTCAATAACAATTGGATTTTGCATAAATTGCTGAACTTCATCATCAGTTTTATCATGTAGAATAGAATTAGCAAAATTGGTGCAGTATCTGGTCCAGTAGCTTCCACACCTTCAACAATTAACTCCACACCTTCAAGTATTGTAGATAAATGAATTGGAGCTTCAAAATTTACTTTCAGGACTTCAGTTGCTGTAGAATGCTGTGGTGATTCTAAAATGGATGAAACTTTATGAATGGACTGTTGTGCTACTTCATCTTCAACAACAACATGGATTTTCTCAGGTGATGGAAAAGTAGAGTAAATGGACTATTTTTCAATAAAAACAGGGATTGTTTCATGTGGTGAAATAGTAGAATGTATGGACTTCAAAAAAGTATCAGTACTTAGACTTGCAGGGAGATTAACAGAACTTGGTACATCATAATTTATTTGAGATTCAACAGACTGTTGTTCAAATTCTGTTTCTTTAGTACTCTATGTGAAGGGTTTTTAGCACATAAACGCAACGAAAACGTAAATTTAAATCTTAAAAAAAATGAAACCCTCCCCAGGATCCATGCGAAAAATAATATTTAATTCGTAGTTCAATATGTTTACCTTAAGAAGCTTTACGTTAATGAAAAGATGGAGGTCTTGAATGATCACCATGTAGCCCGTCGCTGGAACAATCTACGCCTTGAAGGTATCCACACGAATGATCGCCCGGAGGATGGGTGTGTACTAGCACGTTCTTCAGGCCGCCTTCTTGCTCTCTCTATCTCTCTTCAAGTTGCTAAGGTTTATGTTTTATCAAATAAAACGTGTAACCCTAATTATATTAGAAAAAGATATTATATAGGCAAGACCTAATGGGCCTCCAACCCTAAACTTAATTTTAGAGTTATTATTATTATTAAATTCAAAATTCTAATTATTGTATTATTAAGTCTCACTTAATCATCCAATAACTTAATTTCGGATTTAATATTAAATTCGAATTTCCCATTTATTTAATTAATTAAGTCACACTTAATTAATAACAAATAATTCGAATTACTTACACTTAATTTAAATCCGAATTTAAATTAAATAATCCTCCAATCATTCTTTGTGCGACCCTTTAGGTTATTATTACGTTGGCAACAATTTTAAATATAATTTAAAATCATAAACAATGAGCGGCATCTAGTAATACATCATTGTTACCCAAGTAATAATAATTAAATCGGTGATCGATTAAACCTTTTGTGTAAAATGTACAATGTACTATAATCCTTTTAACCATATATTATAGATTAAACTCGAGGCATGTTATGTGTCATCCTCTTCATAATTTAATCTAGGTTTTCTTGATCGATGAGTAGACTATAACATCAAATCAACATTTGAGCATGGCCATGCATTTCATAGTCTAACTCAAATAAGAGGCCAATAATATCACTCCTAAAATAGGAGGGTTAAATCCTTTCTAGATCATTCATATTTCTCATATAATTCATAATATACCCAATATACACTTTATCATCACCCGGTCAAAGGTAACTTTAATGCAACCAAAGTATATTAATTCTCATATAGAAATATAATGATTTCAAGTCTAAGGACCAATACATCATTATCACTATGAGAATTACTTATGACACAACAGACATGTAGAATCTCACATTGGGTCTTCCAGCACCATGTATATAATACATGTGCCTGTGTTTTGACTTTAGTATCACTATACCTATGATCAATGAGATGTGATCATCATTCAACATTCACACTAGTCTTAATGCATTATTATTGTACCTTAATAATAATACTCGACTAGGGATCTTTAGGAATATCGATACTATTCTCATTATCTCATTTCTAAGTCACGTACTTAGAGATATAAAATTACATATCATATTCCAAGGACATTTATTAATCTAACATCTTATCGCAGAAAATAAAGATATAATAAATTACTAAAGAATAATCCATATAATCAGAATTAATAATCCAAATGTTTCATAATATAAACATAATAGTGTTGTATCTAGGGCACAAACACTAACAATCTCCCACTTGTACTAGAGCTAATCACCCATATATCTAATACCCATGGAACTAGTATGACCTTCGTGCTTTTGCTGCGACAAAGCCTTAGTCAGTGGGTCTGCAACATTATCATCAGTATGCACTTTACATATATGTATATCTCCTCTTTCATTAATCTCTCGAAGGAGGTGATATCTCCTAAGTATATGCTTTGCCCGGGAATGGGACCTTGGTTCTTTAGCCTGCGTGATGGCTCCATTATTATCACAGTAAAGATTAACTGGATCTGTGATCGATGGAACCACACCAAGTCCCGTTATGAATTTCCGTATCCAAACGGCCTCTTTGGCTGCTTCACTGGCAACAATATACTCAGCTTCCATTGTAGAATCAGCTACTGTCTCTTTCTTTGAACTCTTCCAGCTTACAGCACCTCCATTAAGGCAAAACACAAAACTTGACTGAGATACTGAATCGTCTCTATCTGTCTGAAAGCTGGCGTCAGTGTAACCCTTTACAATCAGCTTATCATCTCCTCCATACACCAAAAATGAATCTTTAGTCCTTTTCAAGTACTTAAGAATATTCTTGACTGTCCAGTGACCCTCGCCATGATTAGACTGGTATCTGCTAGTCATGCTCAAGGCATACGAAACATCAGGTCGAGTACATATCATCGCATACATTATAGATCCAATTGCCGAAGCATATGGAACTTTGCTCATACGGCCCTTATCATCTAATGATTTAGGGCAGTTGTCTTTTAAGATCAATATCCCATGAGACATTGGGACATATCCTCTTTTTGCTTCTTGTATCCCGAAACTGATGCAATACTTTGTCAATGTATGTACTCTAACTTAGGCCGATTAATTTCCTTGATCTATATCTATAGATCTTGATCCCTAATATATATGTAGCATCACCTAAGTCCTTCATCGAGAAACTATTTCCCAACCAAGTCTTAACAGCCTGTAGAGAAGGTATGTCATTCCCTATTAGTAATATGTCATCTATATATAGTACTAGGAATGCCACATGGCTCCCACTAACCTTCTTGTAAACACATGGTTCATCTTCATTTTGAATAAAGCCAAATTCTTTGACTGTTTCATCAAAACGACGATTCCATCTCCTTGAGGCTTGCTTCAATCCATAAATAGATCGAAGCAACTTACAGACCATCTTAGCAAACTTGGGATCGACAAAACCCTCAGGTTGTATAATGTATATATCCTCATTTAAGAAAGCGGTTTTGACATCCATTTGCTAAATCTCATAGTCGTAGTAAGCAGCTATTGCTAGCAAAATCCTGATGGACTTGACAATAGCAACTGGTGAAAAGGTCTCATCATAGTCTATACCATGAACTTGTTTGAAACATTTTGCCACCAGTCGCGCTTTATAGGTCTGTACTTTACCATCCATGTCAGTTTTCTTCTTGAAAACCCACTTGCACCCTATAGATTTTACCCCTTCAGGTGGATCAACTAAAGTCCATACTTTATTTTGATACATGGATTCCATTTCGGATTTCATGGCCTCTAGCCATCTCTCGGAGTCTGGACTGTTCATAGCATCTTGGTAGGTAAGAGGCTCATCATTATCTATGAGCATTACATCATCATCTTGAGTCAAGAGAAATCCATAATATCTCTCTGGCTCATGACGTGCCCTAGTAGATCTATGAACAACCTTTGTTTCCGGAGCAGGAACATCTTGATGTACTTTCTGCCCATTTTCCAACTCTGGTTCAATATTATTTTGTATAACTCGATCTTCATCGAGATCTATATTCCTCCCACTAATTTTCTTTAAAAGTAACTCTCTTTCAAGAAATACAACGGTTCGAGCAACAAACACTTTGTTCTCGGTAGGATTATAGAAACTATACCCTTTAGTTTCTTCAGGATATCCCACAAAATAACATTTATCCGATTATGGTCCCAGCTTGTCAGACACCAAGCGTTTCACAAACGCTTCACATCCCCATACTTTCATAAAAGACATGCTGTGACGTTTCTCAGTCCATATCTTATATGGAGTCTTTTGAACCGATTTAGTTGGAACTCGGTTTAGTGTATATGCAGTCGTTTCTAGAGCATAACCCCAAAAACTTATTGGAAGATCTGCTAGACTCATCATCGATCGCACCATGTCCAACAAGGTACGATTTCTCCTCTCAGAAACTCCATTCCATTGAGGCGTTCCAGGAGGAGTAAGTTGTGATACGATACCACACTCCTTCAAGAAACCTTTAAACTCGAGGCTTAAGTATTCTCCTCCACGATCTGATCGTAGAACTTTTATACTTTCCCCTGTTTGTTTTACCACTTCAGCCTTGTATTCTTTGAACTTTTCAAAAGAATCGGATTTGTTCTTCAAAAGATAAAGATATCCATATCTACTGAAATCATCAATAGAAGTAATAAAGTAGTAAAAGCCACCTCTTGCCATCATACGCATTGGACCACATACATCACTATGTATAAGTCCTAATCGTTCGGTGGCCCTTTCACCTTGTCCGGTAAAAGGAGCTTTAGCCATTTTGCCAATAAGACAAGATTTGCTATCTTCGTATGATTCAAAATCAAACTTATCCAAGTAACCATCTTTATGTAATTTGGAAATGCGTTTCCATTTATGTGATCTAAACGACAATGCCAAAGGTATGTTTGATTTGAGTCTTTCATCTTAATACGTTTATTATCATTATTTATGTTATAGACAGGAGTATTTATATCAAGAACATATAAACCATTAAACAAATGTGCAATCCTGTAGGTAACATTATTGAATGAAAAGGAACAACTATTGTTCTGAATCAAAAACGAAAAACCTTTCTTGTCCAAACAAGAAACCGAAATAATGTTTCTGTAAATCGCAGGCACGTAAAAACATTTATCTAGTTCTAAGTTGTCATCTCCATAAGAAACACTTGGGATGACCTTCTCCACAAATTCTGATAGCAGGGAACCAGTCATGTGTCATGAGCCTCTACTGTCCAAGACTAGAGTATTACTCCCGTTACCCTGTAATTAGTAATTTGAATCAGTTAGTGTATTTAAGGACCCAGACTTGCTTGGATCCTTTGGCCTTTTTAAGTTTGTTAACATATGCAGCAGAAGACTTTTTGTCAGAGTTTATGTTAACATTCTTACCATCAGTATTTTTATACATGTGGAAATAGATTTTGTTTTAATTAAAGAGGGTTTCAGTTTATAATAATCATCATACAAACTGTGATACTCTTTACATGTATAAATAGAGTGCCAAACACTACCATAATGAAAACAAGGACTCTGTGATTTATATCTAACTGTTCTATTCCTAAACTCTGATTTGGAAGAAACATTATTTACCTTTTTATTCTTCTTGCAAGAATTAGCAAGATGATTAGTGCAACCACAATTTGAACATGCCTTTCTAGGTGCATTAGGAGGAGTTACATATTTTCCATTCTTATTAACACCTACCTTGCTATTTCTAGTTTTCCTAGGCCTTTTCTTCTTGTCTTTCATGAGTAAATCCTTCAGTTTTTGCTTAAGTTGTTCTGAGTCTTTGAACCAATATTTACTGACTTTGTGTTAACCTGTTCGCTCTTATAAGTAATTAAGTTTGATCTAGGTGCTGAGGTTGTACCTTCCTCATGAATTGACTTGACAATATTAGCGCTTGGATTAAACTTAATGGTCTTTATCTGAACCTTTTTCAGTTTTACCTTGCTATCAGTCTTTATTGGTTCTATTTTCTCATATTTTTTTTCCAATTTTCTTATCACAATTAGATCTAGAAGAATATCCAAATCCTGATCTCCAATTGCCATTTTATAAAATTTCTTGAGTTAGTCCAAAGTTTAATAACCTCTCTTTCTTTAGCTAACTCCTTTTCTAGATAAGCATGTTTTTCTAACAATTTTTCCTTAACATATACAACAATGTCTCTTTCTTTTTGAATTTCTAGCATGGAAATCAACTCAATTTCTAGGTGATCATTCCTTTTCTTTAACTCAGTGTTTTCACTCTTGATTCTATTATTCTCTAAGGTTTGATCCCTATAACTAACATGTAGAGTCTTAAGAAATAATCTTAATTCATAGATATCATCAATATTAAAAGCAAGAATAGTCTGAGTGTGGCACCCTCCAAACTCAGGTCAGAAGTTTGGGGTCCACAACACACACACCATATATAAACCTTTTTATGAATATAATAATATGTATGCAATGACCCTAATTACCATATTCCACGGATCGTAGTAGTTTAAAGTATGTCCACAAGCCACAACTTTATTTATATTACAAACGTACCAAATTCCCAATTTATTTATCTTACAACTGAAGTAAACATAATTACAAACTATCAAAACAAACTAAGCCAAACATCATCTGCTAGCTTATTCCATTTCAACCCGGAAACCTAGCTTGCGCACTTGTCTGGGAATCCTCGCTACCACCAGTTTCCCTTTTCACTGGAAAAGAACATAACATATTTGCAAGAGTGAGCTAACTAGCTCAGCAAGTCACAATGACAACACTGAGATTAAACAATGATCAATTGAAATGATATAAGGATTTAAGTTTCCTGATAAGAAATGATTATAATTGGATATTCACTTTTATTTTAAAAACCATGGTTAGGCTGCTGATCAATCACGCACTAACCCCGAGCAAGGCTCTCAACTTTGCTCTATATACTGGATCAAAGGCACACATTGGCCTATTATGACCACGAATCCGGTCTGACCACAAATCTGGTCCATATTTAAAAACAATCCAATTCTATAATAACAACATGATGAACAATGTAAATAAATAAGCTGAACCATAAACAACATTTATCTTGAAGTATAGGGTGATTTACAATACCCCAAAGGTATTACAAGGTAACAGGAAGATTGACTTTCAACCAAAAAAAGAATCAGAAAGTAGAAGACCAAGGGTTCAATGGTTATAAGGATTGGTATTCTGTTATACAAGGCATAAAGGTTCATATGCTAAACAATTCCATATCAAAAATCAGTATGTGGTATATATGTATTTATTAAGTAGTATCGTATATGTGTGGTTCGTATCTGAGAATTCAACAATCAATGGTTTACAATGAATAAGGCTTATGGCTCAAGATCAATAACAATAATCAGGGTTTAGGGTTAAGTACTTCAAAGTACTTGCAATATGGGACAAGAACTATTTAGAACACTTGTAACATATATGAAAAGAGTTCAAGAATACTTGCGATACATTATAAGAAAGAGCATAAGCACTTGCCTTATCTATCTGCTTTTACTTTACTTGTACTTGTCAATTGGTTCCCACTCAGTGACCACTTGCTTTCCCTTCCTACATCTCGCTTCCTTTGTTCAACATCACATTTATTTATCAATACTCAATCTCATCTCGTTCTATTCATTACGAGCTTCTATCTACCCTTCGTTTCACCCAAATTCGATGTACGGATTGAAAGTTATGATAAAAACCGTCAAACAATGCACATACAATCATATTATACATCAATCAGATCATATATAGCACGTAGAACGTAAGATATTCGATCAAAATATTATTTTTCGAAGAAGATTCAGGGTTAAAATAATTTTTCAGGTATTTAATACGAATTTTTAAATATTTTTCGAAATTAAAACGGGTCTCCGAATCATTTTATAATTAAATAATAGGGTTCAATTGCCCGAATCTGACTTTAAAATCATTTAATAATAATTATCGAGCCTTGAAAATAGTTTAAAATAATATTTTAGGGCTCGAAATTATTTTTCAAAATTTTTAAATCTAAATAAATAATTAAATCTAATTATTAAATTAATTAAATCAATTAATAATTTATTAAATTATTTTTCAATTAATATTAAATTAATCTATTATTTGAAATAATTAAAAAATAATTAAAAATAATTGATAAATAAATCAGATTTACTTTTAAATAAATAAATAATAAAAATAGTTTTCTGAATTTAAAATAATTAAATAAGCATTTTTTTCTAATTTTTAAAATAACAAAATATCATTTTTAAAATATTTTTAAACAGAAGGGGCTGAAATGTAATTTATACGAAGGTTGGGTGATGAAACTGAAGTCTTACCACCATCTTCAACCTCCCCCGCCGGCAACCATGGCCGCCGTTACTGAGCTCGCCGGCGGCAACTCCAAACCGCCCAGAACGGCTTATAAAACTGCAGAACTGTAGTTCTAGTTGCCAGGAACACGATCGCATCAACACAAATGACAACCATATTCTGAACCAGCGGGAAAGTTAATCGAAATTTTACGTCCCCGCCCCTCTGTATTTTTCGGTGAAGCTCGATTAAATTATTCCAGGAATCGTTTGTTAATCTGATATACACCATTCGATTTGTTTTTTCACGATCCACACGTTGGTATAATCAATTTCATCTAGTAACCCCTAACAAAGAAACGCCTAATATTTCAATTAAGAACATTCAAACACTTAAACCCTAATTTTAATATTACGAGAATCAAACTCAATTTTCTATGTGGTATTGAACTCCGAATTCATCATATAATATACCAAAATGATTAGGATAAAATAATCTACATGATACAATTATCAAATCATATAAACAACATCAACATTAAAAAATTTCTATTTTAATCATTAATTAATTTGAAATAAAACAAATAAATAAGAAAATAACCTTGATATCTGCACTGAAATTGATGACTGATTCTGATAGAACTTTTCGAGAGCTTCGATTCAGTAAATAGCACGCTTGATTCCGAGTTCGATAACATTTTCGTTTTTGGTTCCGATTCTCAAGAACGCAACGATTTAACGGGGTTTTCTCTGTAATTTATCGGTTTTTACTGATCGATTATGATTATACGAATAAAATGAAATAAGATAATGGCTATTTATATTTATAGAATATTAATACCCGTTGGATCGTATTGGATCGAAAAATAAGTTACTTAGTCGCTAAGTAACTGCTAAAACGATCCGATTTTATACCCAATTTGTATAATTATCAAAACCGAGCTTTTAATAAAACACTTTATATGAAAATAATGTAATAATATCCCGTCTTTCGAGAATACAGGTTTTATTGATCTATCGAAATGATTATCGTGTCGAAAATTTGCGCCTGGACGCGTACAGGTCAAACCGTAATCCGGATCAAAAAAGTCAAAACACGAAAAATATCCGGAATTATTAGATTAGGTTAGGAAGGACTTTTCCGAATATTTTCGGGTTGTAAAAACTTAAAAATGGTTGAAGTTGGACGATTCCCGGTTTTATAAAATAGTTTTGTAATTATACCGAAAATAATTAATAAATTCATAAATCATTTTAAAATCATATAACGATCCAAAATTTATCAAAAAAATATCACAATTATCTATATTTTATTCTGGGCATAATAAAATTAAAATACTCATATCTTATCACATATAAACATCTAAATATTAATATCAATCATCAGATAATTCACCAAAATTTACATAATAATCATTTATTGATAAAAATAATTACACGCTATATCCCAGATATTACATCCCCCCCTAAAAGGATTCTGCCCTTAAAATCTCCTAAGTAAACAATTGAGGGTACTTTTCTCGCATATCACTTTCTAACTCCCGGGTTGACTCTTCAACCTTTGGGTTTCTCCACAGTACTCTTACTAACTTTACCACATTATTCCTCAATACATTTTCCCTCTTTTCTAGAATCTCTATTGGATTCTCTACATAAGATAAATCTGCCTGAAGTTCTATCGGCTTATACTCGATCACATGCCTAGAGTCTGGATTATATTTCTTAAGCATCGATACGTGAAAAACATTATGAATGTGCTCCATGTGCGGGGGTAACGCCAATTCATAATCTCCCTTACTGACATGTTTTAAAATTTCAAAGGGTCCAACGTATCTAGGACTCAGCTTTCCTTTATTTCCGAATATTGATAATCCTTTCCACGGTGACACTTTCAGTAACACTAGATCTCCTTCTTTGAATTCCATGTCCTTTCTGGATGACTTCCATAACTTCTTTTATCTGTTGCACCAATTCGGGTCCAAGTATCTTACGTTCTCCGACTTCATCCCAATATACTGGTGACAGACATTTGCGTTCATAAAGAGCTTCATAGGGAGGCATTCCGATACTAACATGATAACTTTTATTGTACGTAAACTCCACTAAGGGCAAATATTCATCCCAATTTCCTTTGAAATCAATGGCACGAACATGTAACATATCTTCAGTAGTATGGATCGTTCTTTCGCTTTGGCCGTCAGTCTGTGGATGATAAGCTGTACTCATATTCAGTTTAGTTCCCAAGCAATCTTGAAAACTTTTCCAAAATCTTAAATTAAATCGTGGATCTCGATCAGACACAATAGACACATGGACTCCATGATGGACTACTATTTCCTTCAAATACATGTGAACCAACTTGTCCAGTGAAAATCTTTCATTAATAGGCAAGAAATGAGCTGATTTGGTTAGTCTGTCCACTATAACCCAAATAGCATCGTGGTTCGATTTTGTCCTTGGTAATCTGTTAGGTAATGAATCACACACAGAGGGGGGGGGGTGAATGTGTTTTCTGATTTTCGGCTTTTCTTGAAAGATAATGGTTGAACAAAGTAAATTAAATCTTGTATAGAAAAGTATTCATGCAGAAATTAAACTTGCATAAAATCACGAACACAGATCTTCAAAACTCACTTAATTTTTATATTAAAAATTAAGATGCTTTTCTACAAAATTTCTAAGCTCTTCTAATTTAAAGAGCTCAGCTTCTTCTCGAGAGTGTTACAAGAATTTTTCTCTAATTTGTTACTTCTAACTAGAGGACCAGTGTTAACTTTATAGCTCAGTTAACTGCTGGTTTACACAGTGGATAATAAACATGCTATTAGCTTTTCTAAACTGTCACTTGGCATTTCTATTTATAGAAAAACAAATCTTCCATTTCTGGCTTAGCATATCTTTAGCATCCCGTGTTTACTTTAATCTTCCTCTGTCAGTTAATCTTTGCCATTGATCTTGCACACTCTTCAAGCTGCTTTTTGTAGAATTGTCAATCCAGCTGTTGGATTGTTTGTTGATTGTTTATCTTGGATATTAAACTGATCTGCAATTCTGTACTTTGAGACTGTACTTCGAGATCTCCAGTTTGATTCATTTGAACACTTGACATCTCGACAAGTATAAAGGCTTATCGAGATATCGGGTACTCCATAATGAGTTTGACTTGTAGAGGTCTTCAGCTCATCGAGATCTCTAGTCTTCATAACTTCACTTGACTTGTAGATATCTCTGAGTTCTCGAATGGATATAGACTTGTCAATAACTCTGAGTTCTCTAGTGAAGGAATGACTTGTCGATATATTTTTGAGTTCTCGAGTAACTGTAAGTCATATGTCATAGGCCTATTTGTATATTCGAGGATTCAACTCAACTCAAATAAGAATGTAATAAGTAAATAGTGGATCGACCGTCAGAGAGATCTCGCAAAGTAATATCTGTCAAAGGATTCAGAAACAAGGTTCATCTACAGACTCGAGGAGTTAATTCACTGGAAGAAGTTCAAGAAGTTGATCATGCCTCAGTGATATAAATCAAGATCGTGGATTTAATCAAGTGACAGAGATCTCGTCAGAGTATCATTAATTACAAGGATTTAATCTGAAGAAAATCAAAGTGTCAAAGTCAAGACATGAAGAAACGTCACGGAAGTTAGTCACTCATGAACCAGACAGTACATCGAGTGTCAACATTGAAGTGGTGGAATTGATTCATAATTTTCAGTGATTTTCAGAAGATCTGCAGAAGGATGGGTGCTGTTGAAGACTAGAATTAATTCTCTATTAATTAATTAAGTCATCTAATTTAATTAAGAAAATAAATTATATCTGCGAAGAATAATTTATTTATTAATTGAATTAATTGATTAATTAATTCTGAATTAATTTTAGGAATTTTCAGAATTTAAATTGGATTAAAATCTGCATTAAATCAGCAAGACAATTGAAAATGAACTAGCATGACAATCAGGATTGTCATACCGATTGTCATGCTAGGCCATTTTCAATAGTCTCACCGAAAGTTACACTAGGAGGATGATTGTCTTGCTAGTTCATTCTGATTGTCATGCTAGTTCATTCAGATTGTCTTGCTAGTTCAATCCATTGTCCTACCGAAAGTCTTGCCAGCTATAGGATTGTCATGCCAATTCAATTCTATTCGGCTGTTGATTAAAAAGAAGCAGAGAAGCAGCAACTCAATAATCCAGAACACAGAAGTCAAGAAAAAAAACAGAAAAGAAAAACAAGAAGAAATATTTCATCTTTTCATCTGCATACTTCAAGATTAAATTTCTAGATTGTAAAGTTAAATCCAATCCACTAGAAATCTTTATCTTGCTCTTGTGTAACAATCTAGCGGATTAAAATCCCTAGAACTTAATCTCAAATCGCGTTTAGCATTTGATTCTAATTATTGCAAAAATAGAAAAAGTTCATGTCGAATTTATTCTAAATTTGTGATAATTAATTTGAGATTAATTCCTTGTAATCGATACAGTTGTTGTAACACCTTTCAAGTTTAATAATATTCTTATTTAACTTGAATTTTGTTTCACATTTTTTATTCCGCATTTAATTCGATTATTCGATACTGTTTGTATTCAACCCCCCCTTCTACAAACACATTGGGACCTAACAATTGGTATCAAAGCCTTCTGATTAACGAACAAATCAAGATCCTAGACTTTTGTGATTTTTCAACTCCTTGAATTTTTATTTATTCAAAAATTCATAATGACTTCACATAAAGTTGGAACCGTTAAAATTCCACAATTTGATAAAGAGAATTATATCATGTGGAAGAAGAAGATGCTATTATTTTTACAAGTTGCAAATCCCAAATATTCAAACTTGTTAAAGAAGGGTATAAAAACTCCGATGGTTATTGAACCGGAGGTAATAATAGATGGTGTGGTGACTACTAAAGCTAGAACCTATCCAAAAGAGCCTGAAGATTTTACTCCTGCTGAGAAGGAAGAAGCCTCCTTAGATGCCAGCCTTCAATTAATATTAATTGATTCCCTTGATCCCTTGATGAACAGACATGTGATGAACTGTAAAAATTCTAAACACATGTGGGAAACTATTGAGGTAATTAATGAAGGCACAGAGGAAGTTAGGGAGAACAAGTTGGAAATCCTAACCTCTGAATATGAACATTTCAAATCAAATCCAGGAGAAGGAATTACTGAAGTGTTTGAGAGGTACAATGCGTTGATCAACAACCTGAACATCAATGGAAAGTATTATTCAATCAGGGAGGTCAACAAAAAGTTCCTTTTAACACTGCCAGCTCATCTTGAACATAGAATCACTGCCATTAGAGAAGCTAGAGATCTGAGTGAAATTTCTTTGGACAGGCTCTATGGAGTGTTAAAAACTTATGAGTTGGAGCAGATTCAACAGAAGGAAGTCTACGGGAAGGATAGAATGGTCAGCACATCTAATGCACTTGTAGCTAAAGGTCAACAACAACAACAATCTCAACAGTTAGAAAGAATGGTATAGTTTTCCAAGGGTGAGGAAAATAAGTTAGTAGCATAATATGATCCTCCTACTATAAATCAATCAAGTGATGATTTTTATTCCTTGGAAGAGCTGGAGCAATTGGAAGATGAATCAATGGCCCAAATTGTCAAGAGATTCTCCCATGTCAGATTCAGGAGGAATCCCAAGCTTAAGTACAAGTCCAACTACAACAAATTCCAGAAAGGTGGATCTTCATCCTCTAACACCAGCAGTGGTGGATACCAAATAGGGATGGTTGATCGGAGCACCATTAGATGCTATAACTGCAATGAGTCGGGACACTTTGCCACAGAATGTAGGAAGCTAAAGCAAGTAAGAAAGAACTCTAAAAGGGCTTATCTGGCAAAGGGAAGAAGCTGGGATGATACTGACAGTGAAGATGAAGAAGAAGGGAATCTTGCTCTTATGGCTATTGATGGAAAAGCTTCATCGTCAAGAATAGAGGTAAAACTTTCTGATGCTGAAATGGTTTATCATCTAAGAGGTAACTTAGATTGTGCACGTCGTGATAATGAACTGTTAAGTTTACAGATCACAGACCTTGAGAAAGAGGTCAATGAATTAAGACTTGTGCACATTAATCTAGACAAATTAAAAGAACAGGTATCTTTTCTAGAGAATAGAGTTGACTGTTATAGAAAACTCGAAACTATTCTCAAAGACAAGATCACCGGTCTTGAGACTAAGGTTAGAGCCTACTTCAATTCTTGTTCGAAGGCTAAAGAGTTCTACAGTAAGCAAGCTGTTAATCAAACATCCAGAATAGGTTATGATTACAATGCTGCTATTGGAGAATTAGGCATAAACTCCCCTCCTCATGTCTGTGCTAAAGGGAGGGAAGTACCACATGTGCTTAAGGGTGTTGATGAACCCCTCTATAAAGCATCAATTGCTGAACCATTTGATGCGACCTCTTCTGTTATTCATGAAGAAATACGTGCTGAAGATCATGCTAATGAGAAGATTGTTTCCAAGTCAAGTGTGTCGAAAGTTCCAGTCAAAGTTGTGAAAGCAACTGAGACTAACTCAGACACACATGAGTTGGATAACAAAAATGCCATGTCTGCCATGCATAAATTGCCTGCTATTAATCACTCTCATAAAGCATGTGGTGTTGCTAATTGTATGTCTTGTGCTTTTAATATGATGTATGCTTATTTTAATGGTAAGCATGTGTCTAATGATAAGACTACTCCTCGTCAGCATGTGAATAACAAGAAGCATGATAGGTCTAAGACTGCTAGTCCTTCTAAGGCTAGAAAGGAGACATTTGTGCCTAAGCTTAAACAGAAATTTGTTAAGGCTGTTTACAAGGTCAAATGTTCAGTCATTGAGGATGTTGAGATCGTTAAAATTAAAAATGTTGTTTTGCCTGACAAAGGACAATTCTACAAGTATGCCGGGCCCAACCAAGTTTGGGTTCCGAAGAAGGTCTAATCCATTTGAAGTGCAGGGCAGTATACAGGTGTAACCGGTAGTGTGGATTCTTGACAGTGGATCATCAAGACATATGACCGGATATAGAGCCCTGCTATCAAATGTGGATTGAGAAAGCTGGCCCCCTGGTTACCTTTGGAGATAACAGCAAAGGTTTATCTGAGGGATATGGCTGTTTGCAAGCTGGGAATGTTATCATTGTAATTTTGTATATTGTGCTAGGTTATTATCAGGAAGCAGTATCTAACATATAGCACCAGTGACGAGACTTGAGAATATTACGACATATCAGGCACCTGCTGCACATTACACTTGGAATTGTACTCTAGTAAGATGTGTACAAGTGTACTCCTGATTGGTGAGTTAAAAGAGGAAGTCAGTGCACCACAGTTCATGGACTTTGCAGCTGCAGATCTATTGGACTATGCAATCTCTTCTTCACAATCTCACTTCAGGTTGGTATGAACTAGTATACTGCTCAAGCAATCGTCAAGGACATGGTATGGCACTCTAACTGCAGTTACAGTTGTATATGAACTAGTAGAGTCGTCATATTTATAACTATCTTATCATTAGGCACAATCATATTGTTTTTTATGTGCAGTGATATATTGTTAATGCAACATAACAATTAGTATCTAAAGTACTTGACAAGTATCGGTCAATGATATGTTGTTAACATTATGTTGCAGATATTTGTAAGCTTTTGACATGAATGAGAATTACTTAGACTTTACCCTAAGTGATCAATGTTTTATCAAAAACTCATTCATAGTGAAAAATAAAAATTAAACTTCTTTCTACATTAGTGATTTCTTATTTCATGTAAAATCTTTTGAAATCACTATTGTAAATCATTTTCTCTCTATTACCATATATTCTGTGTTACAGGTTCAGTCTCCAATGACTTTCTTTCATTAACAGTCATGAGGTTGAAAACCCACAACGTCTATCCCAGACTGTAAAGACAAACACAAAAACAGAACCAACCAACACTCTCTTACCACTAAATGTAGTATGAATGAGCGTGAGGGAGATAGTGCCTAGTGCACCACATAAGGAAGGTTCTGTAGTCAACCCAGTAGCTCTGTCTCCTACATAGATGAGTAGTATTTAAACCGAGACAACTGCTAGCCCCCATACATCTTCTCAAAAAGATGTAATGGCTGAAAAGGCACTAAATCAGTTACTAGATTCATTCTCTCAACAGGGTGCGTCTATTGAATTTTGCCTGTCGGCCAAGGTATCCGATGTAGTGTCACCACTTCAAATATAAACAATTCTTGATGCACAAGGAGAGGTTACACACACAAAGGATGAGTTGACGGAAACAAGAGTTTCGACCATTTTAAGGTCAGATTCGATTGTTCAAGGTTCGTTAGTGGACCAATTGCCTTTACAGGTGTTAGGAGAGGATACTGATCCAAAAGCCATATGTCAGTGGTCAGTGTCTACCTCCCCAGGCTTAAATCCCCTGGATGCATCTGCGGATAGTGGATCTGACATAGGTATAGATCGGCAACTTGTTGACAATGATTCAGATATAACCTGATGAGTCACAAGGAAATGTCTTCACAGACATTAGAAGGGAACTTTGATCTTTATGCTAAATTCTTTGGATCATTGTTTACCTTCCCAGAATTCAAATCTGGAACTCTAAAAGGGAAACTAGCAACTTGTAGATTATGACTCAGATTTATCTGACGAGTTTAACAAGGATGGGGATTTGTGAACTCCCATTGCACCACCTGTGACCTCCTTTAAGGATGGCTAAGGTGATTTTCCTTGCAGGTACAGCTGGATTATGGAGCTATGAGAGAAGAGTGATACACTTGTGAGAATGAGTGTAAACATGAGTGGAGAGAAGAGTGAAACACATGTGAGGTACACTAAACAGAATCACACACTCACAGTGAGGTAGAAAGTGAAACTACTTGTTATTTCTTTTCCAACCAAGTGAAATATGAGAACTCCTTCAGACGACGGCATACATTCCTTCTTTAAGGGGGAGATAAAAGCTTAAGTAATAGTTTGGAGGATTCCTCAACTAAGGGGGAGAAATAGCAGGGAGGAAGAAAAAGATCCTAAAAATGTACACTACACCACACCATTGTTGTTTGTAACTACGGATCCTATTGTACGGGAGATGTGGTAAACACAAGGTGATTTCCTAGTAAGGGAAGAAACTGTTAGGGGAGTACCATTGGTTTTTATCTGTGGATCCTATTGTACGGGAGAGGTGGTAAAACGAAGGTGATCTTCTTTAATCAGTTGATGCTCATAGGGGGAGAAGCAAGAGATATGGGCTTCTCAACAGGAAATGTGGTTGTACATGTGAAGATGGAACTACTTGAAGATATGTTCAGTCTAGAGGAACATCTACTTGGAATCTGGAAAATGTTAAATCTCATCCAGAACTTTTCTGCTATTTACTTTGCATGTATGTTTATATCTTTTTCTTATTTGTTAGTTGAGTTATCCTCTAGGTATTTGTGTGTTATTGTCTAACAAACAAATAGGGGGAGATTGTAAGTCATATGTCATAGGCCTATTTGTATATTCAAGGATTCAACTCAACTCAAATAAGAATGTAATAAGTAAATAGTGGATCGACCGTCAGAGAGATCTCGCAAAGTAATATCTGTCAAAGGATTCAGAAATAAGGTTCATCTACAGACTCGAGGAGTTAATTCACTGGAAGAAGTTCAAGAAGTTGATCATGCCTCAGTGATATAAATCAAGATCGTGGATTTAATCAAGTGACAGAGATCTCGTCAGAATATCATTAATTACAAGGATTTAATCTGAAGAAAATCAAAGTGTCAAAGTCAAGACATGAAGAAACGTCACGAAAGTTAGTCACTCATGAACCAGACAGTACATCGAGTGTCAACATTGAAGTGGTGGAATTGATTCATAATTTTCAGTGATTTTCAGAAGATCTGCAGAAGGATGGGTGCTGTTGAAGACTAGAATTAATTCTCTATTAATTAATTAAGTCATCTAATTTATTAAGAAAATAAATTATATCTGCGAAGAATAATTTATTTATTAATTGAATTAATTAATTAATTAATACTGAATTAATTTTAGGAATTTTCAGAATTTAAATTGGATTAAAATCTGCATTAAATCAGCAAGACAATTGAAAATGAACTAGCATGACAATCAGGATTGTCATACCGATTGTCATGCTAGGCCATTTTCAATAGTCTCACCGAAAGTTACACTAGGAGGATGATTGTCTTGCTAGTTCATTCTGATTGTCATGCTAGTTCATTCAGATTGTCTTGCTAGTTCAATCCATTGTCCTACCGAAAATCTTGCCAGCTATAGGATTGTCATGCCAATTCAATTCTATTCGGCTGTTGATTAAAAAGAAGCAGAGAAGCAGCAACTCAATAATCCAGAACACAGAAGTCAAGAAAAAAACAGAAAAGAAAAACAAGAAGAAATATTTCATCTTTTCATCTGCATACTTCAAGATTAAATTTCTAGATTGTAAAGTTAAATCCAATCCACTAGAAATCTTTATCTTGCTCTTGTGTAACAATCTAGCGGATTAAAATCCCTAGAACTTAATCTCAAATCGCGTTTAGCATTTGATTCTAATTATTGCAACAATAGAAAAAGTTCATGTCGAATTTATTCTAAATTTGTGATAATTAATTTTAGATTAATTCCTTGTAATCGATACAGTTGTTGTAACACCTTTCAAGTTTAATAATATTCTTATTTAACTTGAATTTTGTTTCACATTTTTTATTCCGCATTTAATTCGATTATTCGGTACTGTTTGTATTCAACCCCCCTTCTACAAACACATTGGGACCTAACAGTAACTTTCCTGACTTCTCTACTCCCGGTGGATATTGTTTATACATTGAGTAGATATTGCTCATCCGACGAGTAGATGTATAGCTTATCCGTCGAGTAGATATTGCTCATCCGTCGAGTAGATATTATTCATCCATCGAGTGGATATAAATTGCTCATCCATTGAGTAAATATTACTTATCCGTCGGTACTCTCTGGAGTTTGAATGACTTCTCGATAAGTCATTCTGGAGTTCTCGAATGACTTCTCTATAACATTAAATATGTGACTTATAGAGATCTTGACTTAGGACATTTTTCTCCAAACAGATTTATTCAACTTCAAGCTTCTTCAAAATTCTTCTGAGGCATGATCTTCTTGATCTTCTTCCAGATAGAATCCTTAGGCTTGAGACTGTTTTAGGAAAAAGACTCCACTCTGCTCCTTTGCATTTTTACAGACTTTAAGTGTTACAAGTACATAATACAAATTTAGATAACAATACAACTTACTCAGGGTTGGCCCCAAGCTTAACTGATTGCTAATGACATTTTCAGCTTCAGTAATCTTTGACATCATCTAAAGTAAAAATTGAACTTCTTGTAACCAAAACTCACACTTTGAAAACTTGGTATACAACTTCTTCTTTCTTAAAATTTCTAAAGATATCCTTAAATGCTTTGCATGTTCTTCTGTTGACTTTGAGTAGATCAAAATATCATCGATAAACACAATTATAAAATTGTCCAAATATTCCTTAAAAATTATGTTCATCAAGTTCATAAATGCTGCTGGGGCATTGGTCAATCCAAAAGACATCACTAAGAATTCATAATGACCATACCTTATTCTGAAAGCTTTCTTTGGTATATCTTCAGGTTTAACCTTCACTTGGTGATATCCAGATCACAAGTCAATCTTAGAGAAATACTTGGCTCATTTTAGCTGTTCAAACAAATCATCGATTCGAGGTAATGGATATTTGTTCTGAATTGTAAGCTTATTGAGTTATCGATAGTCGATGCATAACCTCATGCTTCCATCCTTCTTCTAAACAAATAGTACCGGTGCACCCCATGGGGATACACTGGGTCTAATTACTCCTTTTTCCAATAATTCTTGCAATTGCTTTGCCAACTCCTTCATTTCAACAGGCGCCATTCTGTACGGGGCTTTAGATACTGGTTCCGTTCCAGGTGATAAGTCGATTGTAAACTCAATTTCTCTATCCGGAGGAAGTCCTGGTAGCTAAAATTTTTAAATTTTTAAAAGAGAAGATCAATTCAGAAGCACTTTATACCATACTTCCTTTGTTAAAATAAGGATGAATGGTTTGATTCGAGATTTTATAAAAATAGATTTAGTGAAATTCCCTACTTCATATACCGCAAAAAGGAATGATCCTTCGGGTTTAGGATTTATCTCTGAGAATGGATCGGATTGCACTAATATCAACCCGTTTTCTTCCAGTTTTTTCTACTATTCCAACGCAAGGATTAAAGCACACGCTGCTCTTAGGAAGCAGTACGAGAGCATCTCGGTTTGAGTCCGAGTGGCGGCAGACCTTCTTCGAAAAGAGATACGATATATTATAAATTCTAGAATGAATTCAACTCCTGACTTATATTTAAGGATTCCTCCTTTTTAATTTTTTTTTGATATTTTCAACTTTAGAGCATATATTAACTCATATTTCCTTTTTGATAGTTTCCATTGTAATTACAATTCATTTGATAACTTTATCCATTCAGGAGAATTTTATTCGCCCAAGTACTTATTTGTTGAGGAGAAACTGATCCAATTCGGAGTTGTTGATGTTTATACTGATCAATCATAGAAGAAAAGGCATCCCAAGTTTCCGGATCGATCGAAAGTTCGATTTTATCTGAACTACTCATTTTCAAATGATATCCACATTGTTCACAAAGATTCAGTTTTGATTTTAAAATTTTCTTATGGAAATACGTCTGGAAATTCATTTACCACTGGAATGTCTTCCAGTTTTGTTGGCTCCTGACTTCTATCTATCACATAAAAAATGAAATGCTCGCATCCTTGTTACAGTAACTTCTTAGCTTGAATCATCGTCAAGAATTTCTTTGCTTTCCTATGACCTTTAAACGTTACCACTTTCTCGTTTGACGTCTTCAAAACTACCTTCCTGCTACGACAGTCTATCTGAGCATCATGCTTAGATAGCCAGTCCATTCCTAGAATAATGTCAAACTCTCTTAACTTAAATGGTATCAAGTCATCGTCAAATTTATTGCCAAAAATCTCAATCTCACAGCCCTTACGCACTTGGTTAATAGATATACGCTCCTGATTTGCTAATTCTACCGTCATAATTTCACTTAGGAATTCAATTGGACAATTTAGCTTTTTAACAAAATCTTGAGAAATAAATGATCGAGTTGCTCCCGAATCTACTAGCACTTTAGCACATAAAGAATTTACAGTAAGCGTACCTTCCACAACATCAGTGTCCATGATAGCATCTTTCACAGACATGTCATAAACTCTAGCTCTGGGAGGTTCATTCCCTGTTGGAGTAGCTCCCATGATTCTCAACATATTATTGACTGAAACTGGTGTTTTTCCATCCCTTGCTATGTGTCCTTGCTTTCCACACTTGAAATCTGTAAGCCCAATTGCTGGAACTTTGCCTTCCTGATTCCTGGTAGGCTGATCTTTGTTGACTGGCTCTCTGGATGGTTGATTACAGCTCTCCCTTTAATAGTGCCCCCTCTGGTTGCATCTGTAGAAGACCACATTGATCTTGCTGCAAATTGTTCAAGCTTTTATTAATGTTCATGAAGAACACTAATGAGTTTACCAAGTAGATTAGAATAGGAAAATCCTAAGCTCTCTGTTCTTTTGAATAAGTAATCTCACTACTTCTCACCGCAATAGTCTCATGACTTTTAAGAGTCAGAGTTACCTCATAAGGATTGATAAATCCATACACTTATTCTACCTCTCCTTTTGTCAGGAAGGATCCTGCCTCTCTTATTTTCTATTTTTCTCTCAATCTATTCTCTCATTCTCACATGAAAGGCTCAATTGTTGTTTGTCGTACAGAAATAAGAGGTGGCTGAGAAGAGTTAATCTGGGATCATATGATTAGGGGAAGACCATATAGGGCTAATCATACTTATTTCACCAGAAAAATGAGTGCATAAGCATCTATGACTGGGGCCACAGTTTGATTCACTGATTTCTCTGTGGTTATGACAGTGTGTTGTCCTCCACTTGTAGTGGGAACCTCCAATCGAATTGGAGAGGATTTGACTGGGTTATTGCCATGTGCACCAGTCTCAAACCCTTGCGTGCCTTGCAACACACTGGCACTTGAATGTGCTAAACTTGCCTTTCTTATGCATTCTCATAGGCAATTATTCTTCGAGCTTTGACTGCTAGGGCAGCCTCTGCTAGAGTTATGAGGGGAGCTGTTCCTTCTTGAGGAACCTCCAATTGAATTGGAGAGGATTTAGATAGCTCCCCCTCAGGAGTACTACCCTCAAACCTATCAGTCTGTTAAGACTGTTTTACACATGAAGGTGTATTAGTGATATTCATGAAAAGCTGATAAATTTCCATGTTTGTGATACCAGTTCCTTTTTCTCAAACAAAAAATAACTGAAGAATATTTTTGGGATTTTGTCCTTTTGTAAAACAGGTTCCTTTTGAGAGTTACCTGAGTGGGATTGTGTTTGAGTTTGTGTTGTTGTGCCTGGGTAAACTACAGTTTGGTTTTGAATTGTTTTAGCTGCAGTTTTAGCACCAATACCTGTGAATTGATTATTTGAATTCCCTGTTGATGTCTTATATAAACCTGTAATTCATTGAACAAATGTATCTTTTTGGAGTTTCATTAGACAAATACATTGAAAGATATTTTAGTTGCAAGCATTATTGCAGAGAAGACAAAATTTAATATAGATAAAAGCACACAGTAATTATTACACAAACAAGAGATTGCAAGACAAGAATAAGAACTTCCATTAAAAATGGAAACATAGTACATTAAGACATATATTTAACAAGTAAATCCTAATCCTAACTACTCTAGTTCAGCCTTCTTCTTCTCTGCCGCCAACCTCCTTGCCATGCGCTCGTACGCTCTGGACATGGAGTTTGCAAGAGAAATGATTCTCTCCTGCAGCACCGGAGCAGCAAGTCATTGATGCTCAGCCACCCTGGCTCGTCTCTCCTGCTCAAGAGAGACTTCCATCTCAAAGAAAAGAATACCAAGTTGATCATCCCATGAAAGTTCATCAAAGATCTCTCGTGGAAGATCAAAAGTGTAATAACCCCAAAATTTTCAACTTTTTGTAACCCTTGTGAATAGTGTTTTAGCTGAATGAAGAAACTTTTCACGCCACACTATGTAGGGGTTCTGTTATGGATATTCTGGGATATTATTAGTACTCTATGAAGTATATAAGTGTATGTAAAGATCGTCAGAATCCAATTCCGAACACTTTGGTTTTTCCCGGAAATCCACAAGATACGGAGAGAATTGAGTATAAGGTAACAGGATAAAAAGGATTTAAATCAAAGGATTATAATAGAGGATCATAAAAAGGAATATAATGTATTGAGAAAGGTTAAGGGAACCTAAGTAATAAGATCCCGGGTATGATCCTTCAAACGATAAACGAGAACGAAAGTTAAGCGAACCGTATAACAGATCAGCGGTCATTAGGCAAACGATTAGGAAGTTAATCAAAGGGATTAGTGGGAATGATGTCATCCAACCAATAGAAAGAGGACAAGGAAGGGAGGATGACATCATGAGGATGACATAAGCATGACATGGGAAGGAAGGAGGTGTGGTGGCTTTGTAACCACACAAATTCAAGGGCAAGAAGGTAATTGACTAAATCAAATACAAAACTACAACCAACCAAGCCAAATAATTCATTCTTCATCAAAACAAAAAGAAACCAACGCAGTAGTTCTTCATTGCTCTCGGCTTTTTCACTTTTTAAAGGCAAGATTTTTCAAAATCCAAGATCCAAGCTTCCTAAATTGGTGAGTAAATTCCCTAATCATCTTCATGCTTAGTTAGGGCTATATCATGAGTTTAAGCCATTAATTCCTTCTCAATCTTCTTCATTTAATCAAAGAAGAAAACTATGAATAGTGTTTTCAAGTTTTTTAACTTGAAGTTTTCTTGTTTTTCTTGAAGATCCAAGCTTTCCTAAGACTTCTCAAAGCTTCTTAAGGCTTCCTAGCTCCTCCCACCACTTCAAGGAAGGTATACCATCTCCAAACCCTAGATTCCTATATATTATAAGATGATTTTGATTAGTAGGGTGCTATTGTAGCTTGTTGTTGTGATTAGAGTTTGGGATTTGAAATGGTAGCGAAATGGAATGGTAAATGTTGTGGTTTTGATTAAAAGAACTTAAGTATGATTAAAGTTAAGCTTAGGCATAAGTATGAATGATTAAATTGAATTGGTTGGGGTTGTTATGATGTGATAAGGATGGATGTTGGTTGTATGTTGGATTTGAGGTTGGTTTGTGGTTGGTTTTGAATAGTTTAAAATTGGGAAATCGCGTAAACATAGCCGTCGTAACGTCCGATTTTCTTTGGACTGTTTTTGTGCATAGCATTAGGACCCGAGAACCCCCTGCTAGATTATGACCACTGCCATGATTAGATAGCTCATGTTACGAGCTTCGTTTTGATATGTAGTTCGTTCGATTCCGATGCACGATTTAGGAGAAACGACCGTTTCAAGTAACGGCGTTTCACGAACGAAACTTTTTCCCTCGCCTTACTTTGAAACATAGGTTAAAGACCAAAAAGGGTTAATTAATGTATGAAACATTTATGGTAAGTGTGTTAGGAAGTTGGTAAGACACTCGCGAAGGAATCGCTTTAAAACTCGTAAAGGTTAAATTATTAAAAATGGTGGAGCCGAGGGTACCCGAGTGACTTAAGCAAATCAGTGAGCGCAAAACAAGCGTTAGAGTCTAAGTTAGTTAAAGTATAGATTTACAAGTGATTTTGGTTTAATTCCAACTTACTTGTTGTTTATAGGTTACCAGACTCGTCCCGAGCCTTTTATCACCCCAAGTCGCTCAGGCAAGTATTCTATCCGTTATACTGTTGTTGTGATGTATACATTTGTATATGCATGATCTTGCGATAAATGCATATTGGTTATTTAGCAAATTCTTGCGATATATTGTAGCATGTGATATGGTATATATGCATGCCTGTTTCATATTCTTGAAATATATATCTGTTGGTTCAGTTGATAATACCTATGCTAGAGAATAGCGGTAACTTGCATATACCCTTAGTATAGGGACCCAAAGGTGAAAATATTTTCTAAAACCGGGAGTCGAGGATCCCGAGTAGATTTTGTATATATGGATATGGATATATATATATATATATATATTTATATATATATATGGTTATAGTTTTCCAAACTATTAATCGAATAAGGTTTATTCGATAACTTTAACTTATTTTATTATTGAATATTATTTCGAATATTATTCGAAGGCGTATGACTCCTTTTATTTATTTATTTGAATATTATTTGAATATTCATTCGAGGGCTTATGACTCTTTTATATTATTTATTGAATATTATTTGAATATTCATTCGAAGGCTTATGACTCAGTTTATATTATTTAATGAATATTATTTGAATATTCATTTAAGGATCTATGACTCCGATTATTTGCTGAGGTATATTCTTTATTTTATTAAAGAATAAGGTGTCAATAATCAAACTTATTTTCGATTATTCAAATAAAGATAATACTTTCATATAAGTATATCTTTGGTTATTTAATACTCGTTTCAAGTATAAGTTTTAATACTTCTACTTCAATTATTTTTATAAAGATTATTCTTTATGGGAATATTATTTAAATAATAATATTCAGTCATTTTCTAAATATTCTGGGTACTGATTTACTTCATTAAATCAGCTTTACTCCAAACACTCTATAAAGTGTTTTCGAGTCTTCAAAATGATTTTTAAAGTCAGAGCGGATCCCAAAACTCATTTTTATATTTAAGATCTTCCTTTTTAAGGGGATTAAATACTCGCTCAAAACCTGGGGAATCCGGCTCTGTGGTGTATTTTATATTCGCAACGAGGTTGCAGTTTTGGTAAATGAATTGATTACTTGCCCAATGTTCGGGAAGTAAGCCCATCTAATTGAGTCGGCATAAGCGACAGGCCGGGGTACGGTCTATGAAAGTGTAAGTGGCTGGGTGGCAGTCCATCAACGTGTAAGAGGCCGGGTGGCGGTCCAGCACAAGGTCCTTATGTGGCCAGGGTGATGACCGGTGGGGGATTCATCCATCTACTAGTAGAAAAGGTTACTTATTGGTATCTTTGCCTGATCAGCAAGATATCTGGTTTATGCCAAAATTCTTTTCCTTTCCAAAATTCATTGGATGTTTCAAACTCTGTTCATACTTTACATAACAGAGGTTCCAGGAAATGTTTAAAGAGATATATATGTGGATATATATATCGGGACTAAATAAAGTATCTCGTAACTTTTTTTCATTCAATAATATTTCAAAGATTGAATCTATTCAAGTCTTAACTTGTGGTCTCATCTATGGGATGTTTTTTTTTTAAAACTTATAATACTTTGAACGGTGGTAGTTCGAGTAGCTTTATAAAGGATATAAGTGTAGTGAAGTATTGGTAACTTCATTCCTTGTTTTTACTTATATCTAGTAAGTAATTATCTTACACACGATAAAGATTCTAGTAAGTATCCATTTAGATACTTATATTATTGTTATCACTATGTATTATCTTGCGAGCTGTAAGGCTCACTCTTGGTTTATTTCTTCATCACATAACAACAGTTAGGAGAGATGGCCAGACTCCAGCAGACCCAGCGCAAGCGCGTGGGAAGCGTCCCGCATCTTCCCGATGATGTTGTAGCTGCTATAGCTGCAGAGGTAGATCCATTGTAGTTCAGACCATCTACTTTTGAGAATCAAATTATGTATAATTATAACTTGTGGCAGATAATGGCAATTAACTGTAAATTTATCAAGTAATCATTTTGGGTTGTAATAACTTTTAAATGGTGGATTCAAAGACTTGTACTTATTTCAATTTCATCTCTGAGACTATAACGGGTTGTGGTGTGTGTTAGTATGGGGTCACAGCATGAGGTTATTTATTATTAATTAAGTGAAGTGATATTGTGGAAAGAAAGACCGTGACAACCCGGATCCCCGACCCCGGATCTGGGGGTGTTACAGAAATGGTATCAGAGCTAAGCGTTATAAACCTCAGAGATGATGCGTCGATATAATAACAAACTCACAAAGATAATAAGAACTCTTGCCAAGTTCATGGTCGGACTACTTAAAGTAGTGCTGATAGTTAAAACCCTTACGGGAACCCTTATAAGTATCATGATAGTAACTTAGCTCGTTTAATGTGTATGCGCCTGAGATAGAGGACCCTGAGATGTTCGAGCGTGAGCATGATGAGGCATTGCTAGATGCTGAGGATCAGGAGGAGCCTGAGATGGAGGAGGATGAGGAGGACCCCTCAGAGGAGTCAGAGACAGAGGTTATTGCTATTCCAGATGAGGAGGACCCGGATGAGGTCCCAGTAGCTGAGGAGCGTGTTGGACCTATGGTAGTGTATGCTGGTATCCCATTACCCACACTTCCGGTGGTCAGAGCCCCTACCCCTCCACCACTATCTTGGATTCCTGATGATGACAGCTCAGAGACCCATACTTCCGAGCCTAGGCAGACCGAGGAGGCACCCTCAGCGGCTCCGGATTCACCACCTCTTGACCCTGCCCACAGGCAGTCTTCGTTAGCTCATGGATATGTTCAGGATGTATTGAGGACCCGAGTGGCTGTTGCCGAGGGCCGACTAGATGAGGCCAGGAGGGAGTTGGATGCAGAGAGGGCGGGTAGGCATACCCGAGCTTATGAGACTAGGGCTTCTATACCCCGATCCTTGAGGAGGGAGCTTACGGGGATAGAGCTCACATCCCGAGCGAGGCTCAGATCGCTCCAGGGGGACAGGCATGGTAGGATCTCCAGGCGGCAGGCCGACTATATCTTCCGTCGTGCGATGGAAAAGGTTTGGGAGCTGACCCGCTCCGGTGTGTGATTCAGGATTGATGATGGAATAGTCTAGTTGTCTAGTTAGCCGAGGCCTTAGTAAGAGCCAATTTTCCGGGATAGTTGACTTGTATATAGCATCCCTTTTTCTGACTAGACAGATAGACTCTTGTTTATCACTTTTGGGACAGATGACTGTAGCACTGTTGTACTTTTGACCAGATCATACTATGTATTTCTCGTATTATGTATATATTTGTTTCCTTTCGGTTCAGTTCCATAGTGACGGGATCACTGTTTTTATCATTATTATTACTGCACTTCGTATTAGAACTTTCTTAAAATAATAGAATTGTGATATACGTTCTCCCCATTATAAGAGCTGTGCAAGGCACAATGTTGTATATGATTGTGACCTAACGTTGAATTTTCCCAATAATTGTTTTTATTATTATCAGAATCATGCCGCCAAGAAAGATTGGAACTAGGGCGAACCCTGGATCTGAGGACCAGGGAAGCCATAATCAGGACAATAGAAACCAAGAACACAGTGAAGAGGAAGATGAGGATTATGTGGAACAGGATGACTCCCTGTATGAAGAGGAAGAGGAAACATATGATGTTGAGGGATTTGAGATAGAGGCTGAAGAAGGAGAAACCGAGGTTGAGCAACCAGTACCAAACCCAGGCATGGATCCCATGAGCCAGTTCATGCAACTCCTAAGGCAGAATTTGGAACGTCAACCCAACCCACCCCCTCAAGGAAGTAACAATGCAGTGGCAAACTCTTTCAGGGCTTTTAAGTCCCTTAAGCCCCCTGAGTTCCACGGATCAGCCGACCCAGTTGAGGCAAGGGCATGGTTAAAGGAAATGGAGAAATCTTTTGAGATTTTGAGTACCGAGGAGGCACAGAAGACTGTATTTGCTACCTACCTTCTGAAAGGAGAAGCTAACTACTGGTGGGAGGCCAAGAAAAATATGGAGACAGACGCTATTATAACCTGGGAGAGATTTAGTCAGTTGTTTCTGGGGAAGTATTTCCCGAGGTTTATGGAAAACCAGATGGAGCTCAAGTTCTTGGAGCTAAAGCAGAATAACTTGTCTATAGCAGAGTACGAAGCAAAATTTACTGAGTTATCAAGGTTTGTGCCGGAGTTTGTGAGCACCGAGGAAAAGAAAGCTAGGAGGTTTCAGCAGGGACTGAAACCGTGGATTCAGAATAGGGTGGCAATCCTTGAGCTTACGGACTATGCCACTCTGGTGCAAAAGGCAACGATTGTAGAAGTCGAAAGTGAACAGATGCAGAAAGAAAGAGAGAAGAAAGGAATAAAGAGGAAAAGTATGAGCATGGGTGGAGGTTCCGCAGGAAGGAGCTTCCCAACTAGATTTAATCAAGGAGCAGTGTCCCTACCAGGAAGGAACACTGGGTTTAAGCGGCCAATGAGTGTGAGTGTGAGCCAGGGCGGCCAGAAGTCAAGAATGTCCTATTCCAACCAGTCTCGACCCCCATTGCCAGCCTGTAACATATGTGGAAGGAATCACACTGGAGAGTGTAAAGGAAAGCCAGTAACCTGTTTTAAGTGCGGTCGGGAAGGCCACTACTCAAATAAGTGCCCATCATCAACCCCTGCCGTCGTTCCAACCGCCACTTGTCATCAGTGCGGACGCCCAGGTCATTGGAAGAGGGAATGCCCAATGAACAAACCAGCAGCTTCGGGAGCAAGCAGGGCTGCTTCCAATAAGCCACCTACTGTGAGGACTTTCAACATGACAGTCCAGGATGCTATGAAAGATTCAGATGTGATAGCAGGTACCCTTTCTCTAAATTCAGTCAGTGCAAATGTTTTATTTGATTCGGGAGCAACTAAATCTTTTATATCAAAGGACCTTGCGCGTAAGTTAAGACTTAAGGCTGAACCCTTGATAGAACCCTTACAAGTAGAAATAGCCAATCATGAAATTATTCCTGTTAACCAGATTCACCCCGCCTGTGAGATAGGCATAGGGGAGCAATCTTTCAGTGTTGATCTAATTCCTTTTAAATTAGGGGAGTTTGATGTGATTTTGGGAATGGACTGGCTATCTAGCAACGATGCTCAGATAGACTGTAAAGGGAAGAAAGTTAAGTTAAATATCCCCGGGAAGAAAGAAGTTATATTTAGAGGAAAGAGGCAGACGCAGAAATTTTTGACTATGGCTCAGGCCAAAAGGATGCTACGAAAAGGAAGTGAGGCCTACCTAGCCTATGTGGTGGACACGCAGAAGGAGGTGCCCAACTTACAAGATATTCCAGTAGTCAACGAATTTGAAGATGTATTCCCACAAGACCTTCCGGGATTACCACCCGATAGAGTGATTGAATTTGCTATTGAGTTGGCCCCAGGGATGGCGCCAGTTTCAAAAGCACCTTACCGGTTAGCCCCGTTAGAAATGAAGGAATTAGCTATCCAATTGCAGGAACTCTTGGATAAGGGTATGATAAGACCCAGTGTGTCTCCGTGGGGAGCACCAGTTTTATTTGTTAAGAAGAAAGATGGGAGCATGAGGTTGTGCATAGACTATCGAGAGTTGAACAAGCTAACCATAAAGAACAGGTACCCATTACCTAGAATAGACGATCTGTTCGACCAGCTAAAGGATGTTGTTTATTTTTCCAAGATCGACCTGAGAACTGGATATCACCAACTAAAGATTAAACCCGAAGATATTTCCAAGACAGCGTTCCGTACCAGGTATGGGCATTATGAGTTCTTGGTAATGTCCTTTGGATTAACCAACGCCCCAGCGGCTTTCATGGATTTAATGAATAGAGTATTTAAGAAGTACTTGGACAAGTGTGTGATAGTTTTTATCGATGATATTTTGATCTACTCAAGGACTGAGGCAGAACATGCAGAGCATTTGAGGATAGCTCTAGGAATACTCAGAGAGGAGCAGTTATATGCCAAATTCTCGAAGTGTGAATTCTGGCGGAATGAAGTACAGTTTTTAGGACATGTGATCAATAAAGAAGGAGTATTGGTCGACCCCTCCAAGATAGAGGCGGTCTCAAATTGGGAAAGGCCAACCACACCCACAGAGGTAAGGAGTTTCATAGGATTGGCCGGCTACTATCGAAGATTTGTACAGGACTTTGTGAAGATCGCAGCCCCTTTGACACGACTTACTCGTAAGACAGAGAAGTTTGAATGGACGGAGAAATGCGAGAACAGTTTTCAGGAATTAAAGAAAAGGTTGATAACGGCTCCGGTATTGGCATTGCCGGACGGAAAAGGAGATTTTGTGATATATAGTGACGCGTCGCACAAAGGATTAGGATGTGTGCTTATGCAGCACGGTAAAGTTATTGCGTATGCGTCGAGACAACTGAAGGAATACGAGGTTAGATATCCTACTCATGACCTTGAGCTCGCGGCAATAGTATTTGCTTTAAAAATTTGGAGGCACTACTTGTATGGAGAGAAGTGCGAGATTTTCACAGACCATAAGAGCCTCAAGTACATATTTACGCAGAAAGAGCTCAACATGCGCCAGAGGAGATGGTTAGAACTAATCAAGGACTATGATTGTGAGATTCTCTATCATCCAGGGAAAGCCAATATGGTGGCTGATGCCCTTAGTAGAAAGGAAAGACTCAGAATGATAACGACTTCGGAAGAGTTGATAAGGGATTTTGAGAGAATGGAAATAGAAGTAAAGGTAACCGGAACCGGAACTGAAAAGCTTTTTGAGATCTCAATGCAGCCAGAGTTATTGGAAAAGATCAGATTGTGCCAGGAGAAAATAATGAATGAAGGCAGAGAGTCAATGACTGGAGAGGAGATCCATACTGAGAAAGATGATAAAGGGATAATGAGGTACTCCTACCAAATTTGGGTTCCGAATGTTCAAGAACTTAAAGATGAGATTTTGGATGAAAGCCATAGTTCAAGGTATTCCATTCACCCGGGAAGTACCAAGATGTATAGGGATTTGAAGGAATATTACTGGTGGCCCAACATGAAGAGGGACGTAGCAGAATGGGTAAACAAGTGTTTGACTTGCCAAAGAGTAAAGGCAGAGCACCAGAGACCCAGTGGACTTTTGCGACCCCTGGAGATTCCCGAATGGAAATGGGAACAGATAGCGATGGATTTTGTTGTAGGCTTGCCAAGGACGAAAGCCAATCACGACGCCATTTGGGTAATTATAGACCGACTGACAAAGTCAGCTCATTTCATTCCTATCAATGAAAGATACACAGTCGATAGACTGGTGGACATTTACCTTAAGGAAATAGTGACACGACATGGAGTCCCAGCGTCCATTGTCTCAGACCGAGACCCCAGGTTCAACTCCAGATTTTGGAGGAGCTTTCAGGAATGTGCGGGGAACAAGTTAAATATGAGTACCGCGTACCATCCCCAAACGGATGGACAGAGTGAAAGGACCATCCAGACACTAGAGGATATGTTGAGAGTCTGTGCAATAGACCTTAAAGGAAGTTGGGATGATCACTTGCCGTTGATCGAGTTTTCTTATAACAATAGCTTTCATGCTAGCATCGGAATGTCGCCTTATGAGGCCCTGTACGGAAGAAGGTGTCGATCTCCCTTGTACTGGGATGAAGTAGGAGAGCGGAAGATGCTCGGACCCGAAGTGGTCCAAAGGACCAAAGATATAGTGGATCTTATCAGAGGGCGACTTGTAGCAACCCAAGCCAGACAAAAGAAATATGCAGACCTAGCCCGAAAGGACAAGGAATATGAAGTAGGGGACTTAGTACTGTTGAAAGTATCCCCTTGGAAGGGATTAATGAGGTTCGGAAAGAAAGGAAAACTAAGCCCAAGATACATTGGACCTTTTGAGATATTAAGACGGATTGGAAAGTTAGCTTACGAGCTAGCCCTACCCCCTAATTTGCAACAAGTTCATAATGTGTTCCATGTGTCAATGCTAAGGAGGTATCATCGGGATGCCAGGCACATAGTGGAGTACGAGCAGGTGGATATGCAGCCAGATCTAACTTACGTGGAGAAGCCAGTAAGGATTATGGATAAGAAGGAGCAGGTGCTTCGGAACAAAGTGATCAAGCTAGTCAGAGTACTATGGCAGAATCATAATGTGGAAGAATCAACTTGGGAACTAGAGAGCACAATGCTAGAAAAGTACCCCCATTTGTTTTCTAGTTTGATTCCGGGACGGAATCCTTTTAAGGAGGGGAGACTGTAATAACCCCAAAATTTTCAACTTTTTGTAACCCTTGTGAATAGTGTTTTAGCTGAATGAAGAAACTTTTCACGCCACACTATGTAGGGGTTCTGTTATGGATATTCTGGGATATTATTAGTACTCTATGAAGTATATAAGTGTATGTAAAGATCGTCGGAATCCAATTCCGAACACTTTGGTTTTTCCCGGAAATCTACAAGATACGGAGAGAATTGAGTATAAGGTAACAGGATAAAAAGGATTTAAATTAAAGGATTATAATAGAGGATCATAAAAAGGAATATAATGTATTGAGAAAGGTTAAGGGAACCTAAGTAATAAGATCCCGGGTATGATCCTTCAAACGATAAACGAGAACGAAAGTTAAGCGAACCGTATAACAGATCAGCGGTCATTAGGCAAACGATTAGGAAGTTAATCAAAGGGATTAGTGGGAATGATGTCATCCAACCAATAGAAAGAGGACAAGGAAGGGAGGATGACATCATGAGGATGACATAAGCATGACATGGGAAGGAAGGAGGTGTGGTGGCTTTGTAACCACACAAATTCAAGGGCAAGAAGGTAATTGACTAAATCAAATACAAAACTACAACCAACCAAGCCAAATAATTCATTCTTCATCAAAACAAAAAGAAACCAAGGCATTAGTTCTTTATTGCTCTCGGCTTTTTCACTTTTTAAAGGCAAGATTTTTCAAAATCCAAGATCCAAGCTTCCTAAATTGGTGAGTAAATTCCCTAATCATCTTCATGCTTAGTTAGGGCTATATCATGAGTTTAAGCCATTAATTCCTTCTCAATCTTCTTCATTTAATCAAAGAAGAAGACTATGAATAGTGTTTTCAAGTTTTTTAACTTGAAATTTTCTTGTTTTTCTTGAAGATCCAAGCTTTCCTAAGACTTCTCAAAGCTTCTTAAGGCTTCCTAGCTCCTCCCACCACTTCAAGGAAGGTATACCATCTCCAAACCCTAGATTCCGATATATTATAAGATGATTTTGATTAGTAGGGTGCTATTGTAGCTTGTTGTTGTGATTAGAGTTTGGGATTTGAAATGGTAGCGAAATGGAATGGTAAATGTTGTGGTTTTGATTAAAAGAACTTAAGTATGATTAAAGTTAAGCTTAGGCATAAGTATGAATGATTAAATTGAATTGGTTGGGGTTGTTATGATGTGATAAGGATGGATGTTGGTTGTATGTTGGATTTGAGGTTGGTTTGTGGTTGGTTTTGAATAGTTTAAAATTGGGAAATCGCGTAAACATAGCCGTCGTAACGTCCGATTTTCTTTGGACTGTTTTTGTGCATAGCATTAGGACCCGAGAACCCCCTTCTAGATTATGACCACTGCAATGATTAGATAGCTCATGTTACGAGCTTCGTTTTGATATGTAGTTCGTTCGATTCCGATGCACGATTTAGGAGAAACGACCGTTTCAAGTAACGGCGTTTCGCGAACGAAACTTTTTCCCTCGCCTTACTTTGAAACATAGGTTAAAGACCAAAGAGGGTTAATTAATGTATGAAACATTTATGGTAAGTGTGTTAGGCAGTTGGTAAGACACTCGCGAAGGAATCGCTTTAAAACTCGTAAAGGTTAAATTATTAAAAATGGTGGAGCCGAGGGTACCCGAGTGACTTAAGCAAATCAGTGAGCGCAAAACAAGCGTTAGAGTCTAAGTTAGTTAAAGTATAGATTTACAAGTGATTTTGGTTTAATTCCAACTTACTTGTTGTTTATAGGTTACCAGACTCGTCCCGAGCCTTTTATCACCCCAAGTCGCTCAGGCAAGTATTCCATTCGTTATACTGTTGTTGTGATGTATACATTTGTATATGCATGATCTTGCGATAAATGCATATTGGTTATTTAGCAAATTCTTGCGATATATTGTAGCATGTGATATGGTATATATGCATGCCTGTTTCATATTCTTGAAATATATATCTGTTGGTTCAGTTGATAATACCTATGCTAGAGAATAGCGGTAACTTGCATATACCCTTAGTATAGGGACCCAAAGGTGAAAATATTTTCTAAAACCGGGAGTCGAGGATCCCGAGTAGATTTTGTATATATGGATATGGATATATATATATATATATTTATATATATATATGGTTATAGTTTTCCAAACTATTAATCGAATAAGGTTTATTCGATAACTTTAACTTTATTTTATTATTGAATATTATTTCGAATATTATTCGAAGGCGTATGACTCCTTTTATTTATTTATTTGAATATTATTTGAATATTCATTCGAGGGCTTATGACTCTTTTATATTATTTATTGAATATTATTTGAATATTCATTCGAAGGCTTATGACTCAGTTTATATTATTTAATGAATATTATTTGAATATTCATTTGTGGATCTATGACTCCGATTATTTGCTGAGGTATATTCTTTATTTTATTAAAGAATAAGGTGTCAATAATCAAACTTATTTTCGATTATTCAAATAAAGATAATACTTTCATATAAGTATATCTTTGGTTATTTAATACTCGTTTCAAGTATAAGTTTTAATACTTCTACTTCAATTATTTTTATAAAGATTATTCTTTATGGGAATATTATTTAAATAATAATATTCAGTCATTTTCTAAATATTCTGGGGACTGATTTACTTCATTAAATCAGCTTTACTCCAAACACTCTATAAAGTGTTTTCGAGTCTTCAAAATGATTTTTAAAGTCAGAGCGGATCCCAAAACTCATTTTTATATTTAAGATCTTCCTTTTTAAAGGGATTTAAATAATCGCTCAAAACCTGGGGAATCCGGCTCTGTGGTGTATTTTATATTCGCAACGAGGTTGCAGTTTTGGTAAATGAATTGATTACTTGCCCAATGTTCGGGAAGTAAGCCCATCTAATTAAGTCGGCATAAGCGACAGGCCGGGGTACGGTATATGAAAGTGTAAGTGGCTGGGTGGCAGTCCATCAACGCGTAAGAGGCCGAGTGGCGGTCCAGCACAAGGTCCTTATGTGGCCAGGGTGATGATCGGTGGGGGATTCATCCATCTACTAGTAGAAAAGGTTACTTATTGGTATCTTTGCCTGATCAGCAAGATATCTGGTTTATGCCAAAATTCTTTTCCTTTCCAAAATTCATTGGATGTTTCAAACTCTGTTCATACTTTACATAACAGAGGTTCCAGGAAATGTTTAAAGAGATATATATGTGGATATATATATATCGGGACTAAATAAAGTATCTCGTAACTTTTTTTCATTCAATAATATTTCAAAGAATGAATCTATTCAAGTCTTAACTTGTGGTCTCATCTATGGGATGTTTTTTTTTAAAAACTTATAATACTTTGAACGGTGGTAGTTCAAGTAGCTTTATAAAGGATATAAGTGTAGTGAAGTATTGGTAACTTCATTCCTTGTTTTTACTTATATCTAGTAAGTAATTATCTTACACACGATAAAGATTCTAGTAAGTATCCATTTAGATACTTATATTATTGTTATCACTATGTATTATCTTGCGAGCTGTAAGGCTCACTCTTGCTTTATTTCTTCATCATACAACAACAGTTAGGAGAGATGGCCAGACTCCAGCAGACCCAGCGCAAGCGCGTGGGAAGCGTCCCGCGTCTTCCCGATGATGTTGTAGCTGCTATAGCTGCAGAGGTAGATCCATTGTAGTTCAGACCATCTACTTTTGAGAATCAAATTATGTATAATTATAACTTGTGACAGATAATGGCAATTAACTGTAAATTTATCAAGTAATCATTTTGGGTTGTAATAACTTTTAAATGGTGGATTCAAAGACTTGTACTTATTTCAATTTCATCTCTGAGACTATAACGGGTTGTGGTGTGTGTTAGTATGGGGTCACAGCATGAGGTTATTTATTATTAATTAAGTGAAGTGATATTGTGGAAAGAAAGACCGTGACAACCCGGATCCCCGACCCCGGATCTGAGGGTGTTACAAAAAGGGCTGCATATGAACCCCTTGATGCGGATTTGAAGTCCAAAAGGGTCATAATAGACCTTATCATCAGTCAAATTTCGAGCTGGAATATAAACACCGTGGTTGAGTGTGTGAAAAATGGGGGCAACCATTGGAGCGAAAAGAACAATAGGTGAGTTCTGAGGCTAAAAAGTTTATTCGAAAGAGAGTGTTGATGAATGATAAAGAGGGAGGCGTTTTTAATTTATAGAGGGAGTAAAGATAGAAACCAATAGACTCTTGAGTTACCCGGATAATATGAATAATAAACACATACGCATATTAGACAGTTAGAAATGACTAGTTACTATTCCCCATGCAAGTACTCAAGAATATTAGTTACTTTAAAGAGTGACTATTCCCCATGCAAATAATCACGTACTCCCTACACAAAAAGTAACTCCTCATATTAGCATTCAGTCAAATAAATTAACCACTATTATCATACTCAAAACAACACAAATAATGTACCAGTCTACTAACATTGGAATAATCTATTTCCACGTAAACAAGAGATCATATAATCATGTAAATGTATCACTAAGTTAGAGAAATTAGAGACACGTATGTCAAAAGTATTTTTCTAAACAGAATTTATGAATTAAATTTGTTCAGTTTTTCATACTTTTTGCTTCTTTTGATTTGTTATTTATAAGGTTCATATACTGGGGATATGAAGTAATAAATATTCAGTTTACTTAGAATTTTGAAAAATTCCAAGTTCAAACTAATCGGTAAGTATGGGTATTTATAGTGAAAGTATTGTTAGATATATTTGAGATGTCATGTCTAATATGTTTCATGTTTAGTTTTCAGATCTTAAGAAACAGAAAATATAAGTACTTACTGAAATCAGTACTTACTGGAAGTCAGAACTTAAGGATATCAGGACTTAGATTATCAGAAGATAAATATCAGAAGATGGATATCAGAATTTAAGTATGGGAGGACTAACAGTAAAGGAATGAAGCTGATTTACAGGATAGAAGATCGAGACTAATACAAAAAGAAGATATGCATGGAAAGAGTTAGAGGAATTAAAGACTTGTATAAGATATCTGATTGATATATTTTAGGAGATAGAAATATATTCCATATCAATTAGAAGTTATCTTGTAGCTGTGTACTATATAAACACAGACATAGGTTTATACTATATGTGTTATCATTATCAAGAAGATCATACATTGTAACCTAGAAGCTCTCGTGATATTTGTTCATCACTAAGAGAGAACAGTTCCATTATAATAGAGTTTATTATATTGAATATATCTGTTTACTGTTACTTGTGTTCAAAATCGATTTCATTGTATTTTACACTGTATTCAACCCCCTTCTACAGTGTTGTGTGACCTAACAAGTGGTATTAGAGCCTATCTGTTAACACACATACAGTAAAGATCCAAAACAATCATTTCTAAAGAAGCAGAAAATCCAACCAAGCCCGCCAAAAATGAAGAAACTCAAAAGACTCAAATCCACAGTCGATATGAGACTATTAGGGTTCCCATACTGAGACCCTCTGTCACACCCCAACTTAAACAACAAATTAAATATAACTATTACAACATTTAATAATAAATAAACATACCCAAATCCAAGATCTTACAGTTTAGGGTTTGGAACAGCCCAACACTACCATCTATTACAACTGATTTTAAATATCGAGTCCTCACACAAACTACTATCACTTATTCAACCTGAGCTCGAACATAGGCATCAGCATCACAGGTCTTACGGGCAGTCTGCTTGAATCTAACCATAGCTGCTAGCTATAATATCAGGGTAAAGCAAGGAGTGAGCCAAATGCTCAACAAGTGCTAAACAATACGATACAAAACATAAATCGAGATATATATTAAAGAACGTCAATAGGAGGACATGACCAATGATAATGAGAGATAAAACTTTGGGTGATGGCATCATTTTGTTGGTATCAAAAAAAATCATATCTTAATCAAAATTATTTTATGACGCTACGGATTACAGCCGGTGATCAGCTGCGAAGTAATCCCGAACCTTGCTGGGTTCTAAAACATTAATGGGAATCCCTAGGCAACTTTTAAGCCTAATATAAGTGTGGAAAGGACTCGCGTCTCAGTCCAGATCCACTATTCAAAGAAAACATTTATCCCCCTTGGGACTGAAAACACACATTTTATTTATTTCAAAAACTGATGCCGATTTATAACAAAATCTCTTTTACAGTAAACATGTTTTTTTATCAAGGGATTATAGATCAACTCGAAACACGGAAAATATGGTACTAAATCTCAGGGCCATGATTCACAAAACTATACTCTATTGAAGTAACTGATTGGTTTTCATATATCAAAGATTGGACAAGGGGATTTAGTGAGGCTATTGGATATTATAAAGGGTAATGCCAAATTGGGCTTAAAGCAATGGTTTCTCATCAAGGTTCAAGTGCTGGATCATCAAGAAGATAAGCTTCATGAATACTAAGGGTGTTAAGGTATGCAGAAATGATCTTTAACACATGATATATCAGAATTGTCAAGCTTCAGGATAAGAAAGAGAGGTATCAATCAATGAGGAATCACTTTGATAAGTATCTGGCTTTTAGGGTTCAAGGTAATGTTCTATAGGGGTTCAAGTATCAGGATGAGATATCAATACTTAGGAATCATCAACATGTAAATCAAGAGAATCAACCAAGAGTTATAACAACACTTTCTTTTATCCTGGCATTCGAATTACTTTAATATACTATCATGACTAAGACCACTTTGCAATACGTACTCGAGGGTTCATGGCATTTTTATATAATTCAAAGATAAACATAAGATACGCTTGATTTAATATATCAAATGACACAGGATAGTTGCAGCAATGTATGAACTATTAGCAGTAAATATGAAGGATAAGTTGAATCACTTGCCTTGAGAAAGGCTGGTCTGGTCTGACTGGTAGGAGCAACTGGAGCTTCACTCGACCTTTATGGCAAGTTTTCCCTCGTCTCGAGATCCTACATAAATAATAATAATAATCCTCATTATAATATATTCTCACCAACTTAACCTATTTACAACCCAAATTTAAATACGGATGGCACTTAGGCCTATATGCACTTAATTTATATTCACCTTTAATTTATAGTTGCACACACATAGCCACATAATCACATATCATATATTAATACCAAATAACACCATATACACCATAATGCAACACTAGGCTTGGATGATCTCGATCCCCCAACTTAAGTCACTTGGTCACTAAACTAGACAAAGTCTTCTAATTTTGGCTTCCTAACTCGATGTGCCTTTACTAAACTATCCAAGACCTATTGACCCTAACTTGTGCCTTTTATTCTACTGACCTTATACTATCTTACAACTATGGTGGTCAACCTAAATCTCACTCCTAAGTGTTCTAAAACTATGTGCTAAGTGAAAGTGTTCACTGGTGCAAATTTCAGAATGACATCTATGGTTTCTTGAGTGCATTTGACACCCTTAAACTATAGGTTTTTCTTCAAAACTCTTACACAAGACTCTAATGACCTAAGGGCATCTCCCAAATTTGATGTGGCTCAAAGGCCTGGCTTGGGCCTTCTTGGGTCTAAGCTCAAAGTCTATGGTTCCCCTGTTTTCCTGGGCAGAAAACACCCTAACTTAAATTAACTTGTGACACATGGTTCTAACTCATATCCTATGAAATATGGTTGGAAAAACTTCTCTGACACTCCCTCTAACTAAGGCCCAACAGGGCCTAATGAGGGCCTACCCATGACATGGTCAAATCTCCCTATTTCTAAGTTGCAACAAAACTGTCCCCTGCTGGACAGATTTTGTTATTCTACTTGTGCACCTAACCAAATGACATGCAAATCTCCAAAAAACACCTAAAACCTTTTATATACTCCCAATACTAAGTTCGGGTGGCTTGGGCCTCAAAGTGCACATCAATGACATGGTCAAAACTCACTCTAAACCTCAGGGTACTAAACTGATTTTCTGCAGAAATTATAACTCTCCTTTCTCCAAGGTTTTGACTTGACAAACTCAACCACCAACAACCCAATACCCAAACCAAGACTTAAACATGGTGATCTACTAAACTAACTCTCTTATACTCAAAATAATCTTGGTGGAGATCATCCTTATCTAAGGTGCAATCATGGCAAAACAAAAGAAACCACATTTCACAACTCACAAATCATCAAGTTTTTGAAACAACAAATTATGCATTTTATAAAAGATATACACGACTTATTACCATGCATCAAGAATCATTAATCAATATTAACACATTATTCCTACTGAAATTAAAGCTTACTAATAAAATCTTTCCAAATGATCAAAATCTTATAACATTCTAAGTGAAATCCACATGCATGCATGTCTTCGAGTTTTGCAAGCCAAACAACATGTTTTCTAAATATGTTTTACCAAGAAATTTACATGCAAGCCTAGCATGAGCTATATCTAGATGATCACTTAGCATGCAAGGAGTTTCATCAAATTTTTACTACAAAATTCAAGCCATTATCACATAAACATGCAAAAATTGAACAAAGCAACAAGAATGGTCTCAAGAACCATTCATTCGGCTCCCCTATGGTCATGGCCGAATGAAATGGAAGGGAATGGCCATTTAACATCAAGAGTTTCCTTCTCAAGACTTGGCACTTCACCATTCCTTATAGTCCTCTCAAAAACAACCTTAAACTCACAAGAATCAAGGTTGTACTTTGAGTTTCAACTAAAACCTTAACATGCAACCTTAAAACTTAAACTTTCTACTCAAAACTCTTTGAAATATATGTGATCATGGTATGGGAAGTAATATTTACTTGTGTAGGAGGTGGGAACTTGATTGAGAAAGAAAGAAAATGGGGAGGGGGGTGGTTTCGGCTGAAAAGCCGAGAGTGAGGGGGTAGGAGCCGAGAGTGAGAGAGAGGAGGGATAGAAGAAAGAGTTTGGTGTGGGTGATGTGTGAAATGATCATGTCTTTTACTTGTTTTATGGTTTTTGTTTTGACAAATGTGAGTGGGAATAGGAATTGGCATGACTACCCTTCCACTTATACTTGGATCATTTTGCATGCAAGGGTAAATGAGGAATTTGGCTAGAAAAATAAGAGTTAGTGGGGTGGTAATTGTCTCTTTAGCCCTTTTGGATTGAATAGAAATGATTTGCATGCAAGGACAACTATGTAATTTGCTAATTATGACAATTAACATTATAAAGATTTATTTTTATAAAATAAAATATAAGTTCAAAAATTATAAAATTTATACCATAAAATAATTTGGATTTTTAGAAATTTTATAAAAGTACTTTTGAAATTTGTGAACAAAATAACTTTTGAAGAGAAATTTATTCAAGGTTTAAAATATTCCTTATAAGTCAAAAATGAAAGAAATAAATAAACTTTTGCTTTGAAAATTCATATACCACATAACGAAAATTTAAGACGCAGAGTTCTCATTCACACAAGCATACAATAGTTGCATATATTGGCATTCGGCTTTTAAGGTTGTACTAAATTTATAATTAATATTACACAGAAATGCCGGTTGTAACACCCTCTGAGTACCCCATATGGAAAGTGAAGATGGCTATGTTTTTCGAAGCTACAGATCCAAAATACCTTGACAGAATTAATGAAGGACCGCATAAGCCAACCAAGCTCTCTGTTGTAGTTGCAGATCAGCCAGCAAAGACCATACCGAAGGAGAAAAGTGAGCATACAGCTGATGATATCTCATCCATTGCCAAGGATGTAAAGGTAAACCATTTGCTGCATAGTGCCATTGATAATGTCATGTCAAACAGGGTAATTTATTGCAAGACTGCAAAGGAGATATAGGATGCTTTGGAGACAAGATGCCAGGGAACTGATGTAATCAAGAAGAACAGGTTTGTCAAGAGTATGAGCACTTTGACCCAAAAGGTGATGAGTCATTGAATGACTTATATGACAGGTTTGTCAAACTCTTGAATGATCTGTCACTGGTGGACAAGAAATATGATCTTGAAGATATAAATCTAAAATTCCTTTTAGCTCTTCCTGAAAGTTATGATTTGAAGGCCACTACTATAAGAGATAACTATGCTCTTGATGAAACTACTCTTGATGAAATTTATTGTATGCTCAAGACTTTTGAACTTGAGATGGATCAAAGAAGCAAGAGATATGGGAGAAAGTCAAGGACAGTTGCTCTTAAGGCTGGGGAGGAATCCCCCAAAGTGGCTATCTCAAAGAAACGTAAATGAAAAGCTCTCATCACAAAGTCTGATTCAGAATCATCAAGTTCTCATGATGATGATTAAGAAACTGAAAGTTTACCTGAAATAGATGCTGATGAAGAGATGATGAAATTATGTGCTCTTATGGTGAAGGATATCACAAAGATAGCCTACAGGAAATTTAGAAGGGGAAAGAATTTTTTCAAGAAAGGTGGTAGTACTTATAAGAAAGGTTTCTGAAAATCTGAAGGCAAAGGTGCAAAGTCTGACAGAGGAGACTACTCAAATATCAAATGCTACAATTGTGGTGAAAGAGGCCACATATCTCATGACTGCAAGAAAGGAAAGAGTGAAAAAGGCAAGGCACTTATCTCAAAGAAGAAAAGCTGGACGTACACTTCACATTCTGAAGATGAGGTGAACTACGCTTTAATGGCAAATGCTGATGGAAGCCCTGAAAATGCTGAATTAAAGGTACCTCAAACAACTTATGCCTTTCATACTGATGATATTACTGAGTTGAGATTATATCTTAAAATCATGTTTATTAGCTATAAAGATCAAACTTTAACATATGAAAGATTAACTTCTGAAAATATTGCTTTTAAGAAAAGGAATAATTATTTAGAAAAAGAGTTAGTTATTTTCCATCAAACTCAGAAAGAAAGAGATGATGCTTTTTATATTAGAGATGAATTGCTAAAATTGAATAAATCTCTAAAAACTGAGTTAGAAAAAGAAAAAGAGATTATCAGGACTTGGACTAACTCTGGCAGAACAACTCAGAATTTATTAAGTAGTGGAAACTGGAAAGAGGACTTAGGTTATAGAGATGACAAAAGTGAAAAAGGAACTGAAGAAATTGAGCCAATTGTTGTTAAATAGACTGTTAAGCCAAAGGTAAATCTTGTTAAGTTTGTAGCTAAAACTGTAAAGTCTGATTTTGAAAAGATGAAAGAGTCTGTGACAGAAGTTAAGGAGAAGTCAACTTCTGACAAACTAGAACAGGATAAACCAGCTGAAGTCAACATATGCTTAATAACAAAGAAGCAGCTTAACCATAAGCTGAAAGAAATAAAGAATGTCAACAAGGTTAAGGCAGCTAGGAAAAATAGGAATGTAAAGGAAGGTGTGAGTAAAAACAATAATTATATGCCTGTTCCTAATGCTCCTAGAAAGAAATGTTAAAACTGTGGACTCTAACCATCTTGCTTCTTTTTGCAGGAAGAATAAGAATATAAACTCTTTACCTCCTAAGTCAGGAGTTAAGAATCAGTCTGTTAGGTTTAAGCCACAAAATCCTTGTTTTCATTGTGAAAGTTTATGGCATTCCATTTATACTTGTAAGGAATATCATAGTTTGTACTATGATTATTATCAAATAAAACTTTCTTTGAAGAAAGTTGCTTTAATTCCTTCTAGTGTAAAGTTTAATCCAAAGTCTGATATAAGATTTGATAAACAACATGTTAGCATAAACTCTGATATTAAATCCGCTGCTAACGCTAACAAACTTAAAAAGGCCAAAGGATCCAAGCAAGTCTGGGTCCTTAAAACTAACCATTAGTGGTCTTTGTGATTGTAGGGCAACAGGAAAAACATCCTAGTACTGGATAGTGGATGTTCAGGATATATGACTAGAAATAAATCCCCGCTCTCAGACTTTATTGAGAAAACTCGCCAAGGAGTTTCTTATGGAGATGGCAACATGGAAAAAACTCTGGGATATGGCAATATTAATCTTGGGAATGTCATCATTGATTCAGTAGCTCTTGTCTCAGGACTTAAACATAATATGCTGAGTGTGAGTTAAATCTGTGACAGAGGTTATCATGTGGATTTCTTTGAAGAACACTGTGAAGTTGTAAGCAATTCTACAGGAAAAGTGGTTCTGAAAGGTTACAGGCATGGTAACATTTATGAAGCCAGACTTTCAACAAGTTCTGATGGTTCTGCAATCTGTCTGATGAGTAGAGCATCAATTGAAGAAAGCTGGAATTGGCCCAAAAGACTCTCATTTAAACTTCAACAATATAAATGAGCTTGTAAAGAAAGATCTTGTGAGAGGATTGCCAAAATCAGTATTTGCTCCTGATGGCCTTTGTGATTCATGTCAAAAGGCAAAACAAATAAAATCTTCTTTCAAGAGCAAAACTGAGTCATCAATTCTTGAGCCTTATCACCTACTGCATGTTGATCTATTTGGTCCAGTCAATGTCATGTCTATTGCAAAGAAGAAATATTCTATGGTTATAGTGGATGAGTTCACAAGGTACACCTGGGTGTACTTCTTGCACAAGAAGAATGAAACTGCATTTACTCTAACTGATCATGTCAGACAACTGGATAAGTTGGTCAAAGATTCTGTTAAAATTATAAGAAGTGATAATGGCACTGAGTTCAAGAATTCAATCATGGAAGAGTTCTGCAAAGAGCATGGAATTAAACAGGAATTTTCTTCACCTGGAACTCCATAGCAAAATGGAGTTCTAGAAAGAAAGAACAAGACTCTCATTGAAGCTGCACGAACTATGCTTGATGAAGCAAAGATGCCAACCTACTTTTGGGCTGAAGCTGTGCAGACTGCTTGTTTTACACAGAATGGAACACTCATAAACAAGCATGGAAAAACACCATATGAGATGGTGAAGAAAAAGAAGCCAAATCTGAAATACTTTCATGTATTTGGATGTAAGTGTTTTGTTCTTAAGACTCATCCTGAACAACTATCAAAATTTGATCTAAAAGCTGATGAAGGAATTTTTGTTGGATATCCACTTTCCACAAAAGCCTTCAGAGTCTACAATTTAAGAACAAGAGTTGTCATGGAATCTATCAATGTATCTTTTGATGATAAGAAGATTACTGGACTTGAAGATTTCAATGATCACGATCAGCTGAGATTTGAAAATGAAGACTTAAATTCTGATTCTGTAAATTCTGATGACTTAAACTCTGAACCTGTAAGTACCGATGTCATTGAATCTGTGGTAACAACTCCAAAAGAAAATGCACCTGTCTAGGGGGAGTAAGCTGAAGATCCTACCTCATCTTAAGACTCTCAAGAAGCATCAGAACCTGTCTCTGGCTCTTTAAGTTTTGATTCATCTAGTTCTGATGAGCAAAATTCTGATAATTCTGGAAGCTCTGATACTTCAAATCCTGAAGGATCCAAGTCAAACTCTGAAGTCTTAGAGAGCATAACTATAGGGGGAGCATCAGAAAATGCTGATGGAGACAACATGGATCATGGGGGAGGATCCAGTTCTAGAAGTCAACTTTAATCTGCAAGGAAGTGGACCAAATCATATATACATGACTTAATTATTGGAGATCCTGAAGCAGGTGTCAGAACTAGAACTGCAACATCAAATGAATGTCTCTATCATTCTTTTCTATCTCAGACTAAACCAAAGAAAATGGAAGAAGCTCTTCAAGATTCTGATTAGGTGCAAGCAATGCAGGAAGTGTTAAATGAATTTGAAAGAAATAAAGTTTGGACCCTAGTGCCAAGACCAAAGAATAGATCAGTTGTTGGCATAAAATGGGTGTTCAAAAAAAACTGACTGTGATGGCATAATTACAAGGAATAAAGCAAGGCTGGTTGCTAAAGGCTACTCTCAACAGGAGGGTATTGATTATGATGAAATATTTGCACCAGTTGCTAGATTAGAAGCCATAGGGATCTTTTTGGCTTATGCTGCTCACAAAAAGTTTAAAGTCTTTCAATTGGATGTGAAAAGTGATTTTCTTAATGGAGAATTGGAAGAAGAGGTCTATGTTGAACAACCTCCAGGCTTTGTAGATTCAAAATTTCAAAATCATGTCTACAGGCTTGACAAAGCACTTTATGGCCTTAAGCAAGCTCCTAGAGCATGGTATGAGACTTTAGCTCAATTCCTTCTAGAAAATGGATTTCACAGAGGTACAATTGATAAAACACTGTTCTACCTCAACCATGGAAAAGACTTACTTTTGGTATAGATATATGTTGATGATATCATATTTGGTTCTACAAATACCAAACTCTGTGAGAGGTTTGCAAAGCTAATGCAGTCAAGATATCAAATGCGTATGATGGGAGAACTTAGTTATTTTCTAGGCCTTCAAGTCAAGCAAAATGAAGAAGGTATTTTTATTTGTCAATCTAAGTACATCATAAATTTATTGAAGAAATTTAGAATGCAATATTGTTCAACAGCATCCACTCCCATGGCCACTGCAACCAAGTTAGATAAAGATACTGGCTCACCAGTAGATATTACTAACTACAGAGGTATGATTGGTTCTTTACTCTATTTAACTGCAAGTAGACCTGATATCATGTATATTACCTATCTTTGTGCAAGATTTCAGGCTGATCCAAGAGAACCTCACTTAATAGCTGTGAAAAGAATTTTCAAGTACCTTAAGGGTACAACTGATCTGGGATTATGGTATCCTAGAAAATCAGATTTTAAGCTAATAGGTTACTCAGATGCAGATTTTGTGTAACACCCCCAAATCCGGGGTCGGGGATTCGGGTTGTCACGAGTTCCATTTCCCTTATCAATACTTAATCTTAATAGTCAACCAACTATTGCGTACCGTGACCCCATAATATACACACACACACCACAAGTTATAGTCTCATAGATGAATACCAAAAATAACACAAGTCATTTTATTCCACAATTATAAACCATTTCACCTTAAAAAGGGTTTCTGAATAATTTACATATTCCTTGCCATTATTACAATTCATAAATATATATAAGTCTGGTACATAAAAAGTTGAAAGCCTAGCCTATTGATAGATCCTACCTCAGCTACAACGGCATCAACGCCTACAGGAAACTGCGGAACGTTTCCTATCCGCTCGCGAATTGGGAGCTTGATCCTATTCGTCTTGTCTATCTGTTGTTGTGTGATGAAAGAAGAAAGCAAGGGTGAGCAACAAGCCCACCGAAATAATATGTATAATAATTAACAATATATGAGCATTCTCATAGTACTCATGAAAGTCTTGGTCAAGAAGAAATGAACCAAGTTTGATATCTTAACGCGATCAAGTCGCAAAATATTTAGTATATATGTACATATACTTTTCAAAATCTTGGAAGTCCTCTTCCATGCATAATAAACACAGAGTTCCAGTTTATAACTGTATAAAAATATCGTTGCAAGGTTATCTCATATATTTAACCTTGTCTCAACGTTTTTGTGAAAATCTTTGTCATGCATAAGATAATCATTAACCAGATATAAGTTGAAAAGATGAAGTTACAAGATACTCCAATATACTTATATCTTTTCCGAATACTACTTGAACTACCACTGTCAAGGTATAATCAGTTTCAAAAGTTCATCACATAGATGAGACTACAAGAAAAGACTTGGATAAATTTAATCTTTGAAGTTACGAGATATTTCATTAAGTCCCGATATATATATACACCTATATATATACATTTCATACACTCCTTGAAAACCTCTGTTATGAAAATTATAAATAGAGTTGCAATATCCAATGAATTTGGAAAGGAGAAAACCTTGGCATAAACCTGATATCTTGCTGATCAGGCAAAGATACAAATAAGTAACCTTTTCTACTAGTAGATGGACGAATTCCCCACTGGTCATCACCCTGGCCGCAATAGGACCTTATGCTGGACTGCCACTCAGCCACTTACGCATTTGATGGACTCCCACTGAGCCACTTACACTTTTATGGACGCCCACTGAGCCCATGTTGCTTATGCCGACTTAATAGATGGACTTACTTCCCGAACGTTGGGTAAGTAATCAATTCATTTATCAAAACAGCAACCTCGTTGCGAATATAAAATACACCACAGAGCCGGATCCCTCAGTTTTGAGCGAGTATTTAAATCCCCTTTGAAAGGAAGATCTTAAATATAAAAATGAGTTTTGGGATCCGCTCTACCTTTTAAAATCATTTTGAAGACTCGAAAACATTTTTAAGAATGTTTGGAGTAATGCTGATTTAAAGAAATAAATCAGTCCCGATATATTAGAAATATCTGAATATTATTATTTAAATAATATTCCCACAAGGATAATCTCTATATAAATAATTTGAAGTAGAAGTTTTAAAACTCATACTTGAAATGAATAATAAATAACCAAAGGTATACTTATACGAAGTACGATCTTTATTTGAATAATCGAAAATAAGTTTGATTATCGAAACATTATTCTTTAATAAAATAAAGAATATTATTTAGTAAATAAGCGGAGTCATAAATCCTCCAATGAATATTCAAAATAATATTCATTAAATAGAATAAACAGAGTCCTAAGTCCTCGAATGAATATTCAATATAATATTCATTAAATAAAATAAACCGAGTCATAAGTCCTCGAATAAATATTCAAAGTAATATTCATTAATAAAAATAAAGTTATCGAATAAACCTTATTCGATTAATAGTTTTGAAAACTATATCTATATATATAAATATATATAATATACTCGGGAACATCGAATCCCGGTTTTAGAAAATGCTCGCCTTTGGGTCCCCTATACTAAGGGTATACGCAACTACTGCTTATCTCTAGCATAGGTATTATGCAATTATAAGTATTGGAATCAATAGATAGATATCAAGATTACGAAACAGACATGCATATAAACCAAATCAGCATGCTCCAATATATCACAAGATTTGCTAATTAACCATCATGCATCTATCACAAGATAATGCATATACATATATACATCTCAACAACAGTATAACGGGTAGAAAACTTGCCTGAGTGTTCCCGGATAGACTTAAGCTTAGAGTGGGTCCGATAACCTATGAACAACAACATAAGTCGGAATTAAACCCTGGTCGCTTAAGAAACTAGACTTTAACCAATTGAACCCTAACGTTCGCTTATGGTCACTTCTACGCTTAACGAATCACATAAGTCGTTCGAGTACCCTCGGCTCCACCATTTTTAATAAATTAATTAAGAATTTTAAGGCGATTCTTTCACGAATACCCTACCAACTGCCTAATCCACTTTACATAATTGTTTCATACTCCAATTAGTCATTTAAGGGCCTTAATCAAGGTTTTAAAATAAGGCGAGGGGTAATGGTTCGTACGCGAAACGCCGTTACTTAAAATGGTCGTTTCTCCTAAACCGTACATCGGATTCAAGCGAACCACATATCAAAACGAAGCTCGTAACATGAAATATCTAATAATGGCAATGGTGAAAACCTAACAGTGAGTTTACGGGTCCTAATGTTAAGAACAAAAACAGTCTAAAGTAAATCGGGCATTACGACGACTATGTTTGTTACGACCGGTATCTTCGTGTAATATTATTTGTGGATTTGGTATAATATTAAAGCCGAATGAAATTATATTCAATGATTGTACGTTTGTGTGAGTGCAAATTTCTGCATTATAAATTTGCTTTATGTAGTATATGATTTTTCAAAGCAAGAGTTTATTTAATTTCTTTATTTATAAGGAATATTCTAAGCCTTGAAAATTTTTTCTTTTAAAGGGTATTTTTTTCACAAATTTTGAAAATGATTTTATAAAGTCTCTAAAAATCCAAATTATTTTATGGTATAAATTTTATAATTTTTCAACTTGTATTTTATTTTATAAAAATAAATCATTATAAATTTTAGTTGTCATATTTAGCAAATTACAAGAAAGCCCTTGCATACAAACCACCCTCTCATTCTTTTCAAGGACAAAGAGGACAATTCCAACCCCACTAACTCTTATTTTTCTAGCCAATTTCCTTCTTTACCCTTGCATGCAAATTGAACCAAGTTCAAGTGGAAGGCTAATCATGTCAATTCCTAACTCCACTCACTTTTTCCAATACAAAAACCATAAAACAAGCAAAGACATGATCATTTCACTTCACTCACCACCACACTTTCTCCTCCCTCCCTCCTCCCTCTCTCACTCTCGGCTTTTAGCCGAAACCCCCCTCCCCATTTTTTTTCTTCATTCCTCAACCAAGCTTCTACTCTTTACACAAGTAAATGTTACTTCTCATACCATGATCACCCATATATCAAAGAGTTTTGAGTAGAAAGTTTAAGTTTAAAGGTTGCATATAAAGGTTTTAGTGAAACTCAAAATACAACCTTAATTCTTGTGAGTTTAGGGTTGTTTTTGAGAGGACTACAAGGAATGGATAAGTGCCAAGTCTTGAGAAGGAAACTCTTGATGATTAAATGACCATTCCCATCCATCTCATTCGACCATGACCATATGGGAGCCGAATGAATGGTCCTTGAGATCATTCTTGTTGTTTTGCTCAAATTTTGCATGTTTATGTGATAATGACTTGAATTTTGTGGTGAAAATTTGATAAAACTCCTTGCATGCTAAGTGATCATCTAGGTATAGCTCATGCTAGGCTTGCATGTCAATTTTATGGTAGAATATATGTAGAAAATGTGTTGTTTTTGTTTGCAAAACCCGAGGGCATGCATGCATGTGGATTTCTCTTAGAATGTTGTAAGATTTTGATCATTTGGAAAGATTTTGTTAGTGAGCCTTAATTTCAGTAGGAATAATGTGTTAATATTGATTTATTCTTCTTGTTGCATGGTAATAATTCGTGGTTATCTTTTATAAAATGCATATCTTGTGGTTTCAAAAACTTAATGATTGGTGAGTTGAGAAATGTGATCTCTTTTGTTTTACCATAATTGTACCTTAGGTAAGGATTATCTCACCCAAGGTTATTTTGAGAATAAGGGAGTTAGGTCAGTAGATTACCATGTATAAGTCTTGGTTTAAGTATTGGGATGTTGGTAGTTGAGTTTGTCAAGTCAAAACCTTGGAGTAATGAGAGTTATAGTTTCTGCAGAAAATCAGTTTAGTACCCTGAGGTTTAGAGTGAGTTTTGACCATATCATTGATGTGCACTTTGAGGCCCAAGCCACCAGAAGTTAGTATTGGGAGTATATAAAAGGTTTTAGGAGTTGGTTGGAGGTTTGCATGTCTTTTGGTTAGGTGCACAAGTAGAATTACAAAATCTGTCCAGCAGGGGACAGTTTTGTTTCAACTTAGAAATAGGAAGATTTGACCATGTCATGGGTAGGCCCTCATTAGGCCCTATTGGGCCTTAGTTAGAGGGAGTTTCAGAGAAGTTTTTCCAACCATAGTTCATAGGATATGAGTTAGAACCATGTGTCACAAGTTAATTCAAGTCAAGGCGTTTTCTGCCCAGAAAAACAGGGGAACCTTGGACTTTTAGCATAGGCCCAAGAAGGCCCAAGCCAGGCCCTTAAGCCACATCAAGTTTGTGAGATGCCCTTAGGTTAGGAGAGTCTTGTGTAAAAGTTTTTAAGGAAAACTTGTAGTTGAAGAGTGCCTAATGTACTCAAGAAACTATAGTTGTCATTCTGAAATTTGCACCAGTGAGCGCTTTCACTTATCACATAGTTTTAGAATACTTAGAAGTGAGTATTAGGTCGACTACCATAGTTGTAAGATGGTATAAGGTCAGTAGAGCTAAAGGCACAAGTGAGGGTCAATAGGTTTTGGATAATTTAGGAAAGGCACATCGAGTTAGGAAGCCAAAATTAGAAGACCTTGTCTAGTTTAGCGACCAAGTGACTTAAGATGTGAGTCGAGATCATCCAAGCCTAGTGTTGCATTATGGTATATATGGTGTTATTTGGTGTTAATATATGATATGTGAATATGTGGCTATGTGTGTACTTTTGTAATTTAAAAGTGAATATAAAATTAAGTGCGTATAGGCCTAAGTGCCATCCGTGTTTAATTTCAAGTTGTAAATAGGTTAAGATGGTAAGAATATATTATAATGAGGATTATTATTATTATGTAGGATCTCGAGACGAGGGAAAACTTGCCATAAAGGTCGAGTGAAGCTCCAGTTGCTCCTACCAGTCAGACCAGACCAGCCTTTCTCAAGGCAAGTGATTCAACTTGACCTTCGTATTTACTATAAACAGTTCATATATATATATTGATGCAATTATCCTGAGTCATTTGATATGTTTTAAATCAAGCGTATCTTTCGTTTATCTTTGAATTATATAGAAATGCCATGAACCCTCGAGTATGTATTGCAAGTAGTTCAAAAGCATTTTCATGATAGTTAAATGCCATGATAAAATGAAGAGTTGATATATTACTTGATTGATCCTCTTGATTAACATGCTGATGATTCCTAAGTATTGATATCTCATCCTGATACTTGAATCCCTATAGAACCTTACCTTGAACCCTGAAAGTCAGAAACTTATCAAAGTGACCCCTTATTGATTGATACCCCTCTTTCTTATCCTAAAGCTTGATAACTCTGATATATCCTGAGCTAAAGAATCATTTCTTCATACTTTAACACCCATAGTATTCATGAAGCTTATCTTCTTGATGATCCAACACCTGTACCTTGACGAGAAACTATTGCTTTAAGCCCAGTTTGGCATTACCCCTTTATATTATCCATTAGTCTCACTAAATTTTCCTGTCCAAGTTCTGACATATGAAAACCTTTTGGTTACCCTAATAGAGTAAAATTTTGTAAATCATGGCCCTGAAATTTAGTACCATATTTCCCGTGTTTCGAGTTGATCTATAATCCCTTAATGAAAATGTTTACTATTAAAAGAGATTTTGTTATAATTCGGCATAAGTTTTTGAAATAAATAAAATATGGGTTTTCAGTCCCAAAGGGGGATAAATGTTTTCCTTGAATAGTGGATCTGGACTGAGACGCGAGTCCTTTCCACACTTATATTAGGCTTAAAAGTTGCCTAGGGATTCCCGTTAATGTTTTAGAACCCAGCGAGATTCGGGATTACTTCGCGGCTGATCACCGGCTGTAATCCGTAGCGTCATAAAATGATTTTGATTAAGACATGATTTTAAAATTGTTTTGATACAAGCAAAATGATGCCATCTCACATAGTTTTATCTCTCGTTACCTTTGGTTATGTCTTTCCATTGTCATTCTTTAATGTATATCTCGATTTATGTTTTGTGTCGTACTGTTAGCACTTGTTGAGCATTTGGCTCACTCCTTGCTTTACTCTGATATTACAGCTAGCAGCTATGGTTAGATTCAAGCAGACTGCCCGTAAGACCTGTGATGCTGATGCTTATGTTTGAGCTCAGGTAGAATAAGTAATAATAGTTTGTGTGAGGACTCGGTACTTTTAATCAGATGTAATAGTTGGTAGTGTTGGGCTGTTCCAAACCCTAAACTGTAAGATCTTGGAGTTGGTTGTGTATTCTTCTTTTAAAATGTTGTAATAATTATATTTAATTTGCTGTTTAAGTTGGGGGCGTGACAGGTTTTGGTGTCAGAGCTACGGTTTAGAGTCCCTGGACAGCCCAAATAGGTTATAGGATATGTGTGTAGGTTATAGATAATATGCGAGAGAGTAGGTTAAGTAAATTATTATTAATACTCCTCTTATTGGTTGTCAGCAAAGGGCGCATTTCTCGTCATCCTCTAGGTCGGACGACACTATTGCTTTCACAGTGTATGCTGAGTTGAGGCGCGAGTTCAACATGTTTCAGGGCAAGTACGACCGACTGATAGACCGACTGAAGAACGTGTATCCGGACAGCCGAAACTACGAAGGGAAGCCCAAGGAGCAGATGACTGCGAGACTTGAAACCTTGGTTCAGTACGTCAATACTAAGCTTGAGGAGATGCCAGCGCACCGGGACCGTACCAGCCAGTATGTCATTCAGATGGTGGCGGATGAGCTCCAGAGCATTGTGAAGACGCTTCGAGAGGAAAAGACTACCAAGCCCCGTTCAGATGGAGTGGAGCCTTAGTTCTTTCCATTTACCTTTCATGTTGTTGTACTATCAGACTCTATGGAATCCCTAGTTGTTTCCGTTGTTTCCTTTAAATAACCCTGTTATTCCTAGAATCAGACTTTATCCCAATCCTATGTATTGTGACCTTTAAAATTTCAATAATTATGTTCTATTGTTCCATTTGCTCTCAACTGTTATTTTACATTTTTATATGCATCATCATATCTGCTTAATTTGGAAACTTGACCCCATATGTAAATAAGAATGCCATGCGATACCCTCGAATCATTTTATCATTCATATCTGTTTTGACATAACGCTTATTTCAGGATTATGCCTCCCAAAAAGAAGAACCCAACAACCACATCCACCACAGACCCAAATATTCTTCGACTACTGGAAACTTTGCAACTGCAAACCAATGCTATAGCTCAACGACAACTAACTCTTCAACAACGAATTGAAAACCAAGATAACCGTGAGCCACACCAACCACCTGAACCACCAGTACCACCTAGACAAATTGTCACTTTCACGGCTTTTCAGAATGTGAATCCACCTGCATTTCATGATACCACTGATCCAGTGATAGCTAACACATGGATCAAGGAGATGGAAAGGGCTTTTGAGTTGGTACAGTTAGGAGACGATCAAAAGACGCCGTATGCTACTTACTTCTTGAAGGGAGAAGTCATCTATTGGTGGGAATCAGTAAAAGCTATGGAAGTCACTCAGCAGGTTTCTTGGGAGAGATTTAAGAAGTTATTTCTGGACAAGTATTACCCTAAGTACATGCAGAATCAGATGGAGCTAAAATTTCTTGAGTTAAAGCAAGGAAACATGACTGTATTGGAGTATAAGAAGAAGTTCACTGAGTTGTCAAGGTTTGTGACAAAGTATACCAGCACTGAGGAGGAAAAAGTAAAGAAATTTCAGCAAGGATTGGAGCCTTGGATCAGAGATAGGGTGGCTATGTTTGAGATTGAAACTTATGTGGGAGTAGTACAGAAAGCTGCTCTAATTGAGAATAATGGGATGCAGTCAAGGAAAGAGAGGGATAACAAGAAGAGGAATGTTCCATTTTATGGAGAAAAGTTTGAAGCCGGAAGTTCACAAGATCGGAATGTAAAGAGGATTGGTTTCCAGAAGGGCGGAAATTTTCAAAAAAAAGGAAATTTGGGTAAAAGGCAAGAATCGAAGGGGAACAATCAGGCAAGCCAAGGGCAAGTTGGAGAAAACATGTTCTAGAGGCCAGAATGCAAGCACTGCGGAAGAAGGCACCCCAGAGTGTGTAATAAACTGAGCATGACATGCTACAGGTACATTTGGCGAATGAGTGCAAGATGCCGAAGCCAGGAGTTACGTGTTACAAGTGTGGGAAGACTGGACACATAGCTAGGGAGTGCAAGGCAACCGGACCAGTCAAAGCTCTGATGAAGGTGGCAAGTACCAGTACGAGCATGCCAGCTGAGGTATTGGCATTACCTCCACCACCTACACCAACCCCGCAAGCAACAGTAAGGACATTTGATTTGAAGATGAAGGATGCTGTACAGAATTCGGAGGTGATAGCAGGTACACTTTTACTCAATAATGTCAAAGCTAAAGTATTGATTGATTCGGGAGCAACAAGATCTTTCATATCAGAATCTTTTGTTGATAAGCTTCAATGTGAGAAAATGATTATGAGTGAGGTAGTAAATGTGGTAATTGCGAACCAAGAGAAGATTCCTGTGAATCAATTTTGTCCAAAGTGTGAGATTGATATTTTGGGGTATAAGTTTTCAGCCGACTTGATACTCTTCAAGTTGGGAGAGTTTGACATAATTTTAGGAATGGATTGGTTAGGAGAGAATAACGCTCAGATTAATTGTAAGACCAATAGAGTGTATTTAAAGACAAAGAGTGGAGAGAAGGTAGTATTTAAGGGGCAGAGGCAAGAGCAACTAATTCTTACAATTGTTCGGGCTAAGAAGCTATTTAGAAAAGGTTGTGAGTCATTCCTAGCTTATGTAGTGGATTCGGAAAAAGGTAGCCCCAGCATGGAAGATATCCCTGTAGTTAACGAGTTCCCGAATGTGTTTCCGGACGAACTACCAGGCTTACCACCAGATCGACAAATCGAGTTCGAGATCAACCTTGCTCCAGGAACGGAACCAGTTTCAAAGGCCCCATATAGGATGGCACCAGCAGAAATGAAAGAGTTGGCGTGCCAGCTACAAGAATTGTTGGATAAGGGAGTGATACGTCCAAGTGCGTCGCCATGGGTAGCACCTGTTCTGTTTGTAAAGAAGAAAGATGGGTGTATGTGTGTATGCGTAGATTATCGGGAGTTGAATAAGGTAACGATCAAGAACCGCTACCCGCTACCAAGGATAGATGACCTTTTTAATCAGTTGAAGGGAGCAAAATGCTTTTCAAAGATTGACTTGAGATCGGGATACCATCAATTAAAGATCAAAGAAGAAGATGTTCCCAAGACCGCATTCAGGACCAGATATGGGCATTATGAATTCCTAGTAATGCCGTTTGGACTGACCAACGCTCCGGCCGCATTTATGGATCTGATGAATCGGGTATTTAAGAAGTATTTGAACAAATTTGTCATGGTATTTATTGATGACATCCTTATTTATTCTAAGTCGGAAGAAGAACATAAGCAGCACCTCTGGATAGCATTGGAGATACTCCGACAAGAGAAGTTGTATGCCAAGTTTACCAAATGTGAGTTTTGGTTAAAGGAAGTTCAATTTTTGGGGAATGTCATTGGAAATGAGGGAGTTAAAGTGGATCCGGCAAAGATTGAGGCAGTTATGAGTTGGGAGAGGCCAAAGACTCCTACGAAAGTGCGAAGTTTTCTAGGATTGGCCGAATACTATAGAAGATTCGTCAAGGATTTCTCGAAGATCGCCACGTCATTGACCAAGTTAACCAGAAAGAATCAAAAGTTTGAATGGAGTGCAGAATATGAAGATAGCTTTCAAGACTTGAAGCAGAAGTTGGTAACAGCTCCGGTGTTGGTACTTCCAGATGATCAAGGGAACTTTGTAATATTCATCGACGCTTCACATAAGGGTTTGGTTTGTGTTTGATGCAACACAGTAAAGTGATCGCATATGTGTTAAGACAGTTAAAACCGCATGAGTTAAAGTACCCGACGCATGACTTGGAACTAGGCGCCATAGTGTTCACACTTGAGATTTGGAGACATTACCTCTACGGAGAGAAGTGTGAAATCTACACGGATCACAAGAGTTTAAAGTACATTTTTACTCAGAAAGAGCTTAATATGAGGCAGAGGAGATGGCTGGAATTGATCAAGGACTATGACTGTTCGATAAATTACCATCCTGGAAAGGCGAATGTAGTGGCCGATGCTCTGAGTAGGAAGGAGAGACTGAATATGATGATAACATCAAAAGAGTTATCTGAAGAAATCGAAAGATTGGAATTGGAACTTTGTGCTTATGGAAAAGTCGAGGAAGTTTGTCGTGCAATGACCTTTCAGCCAACACTAGTGGAAAAGATAAAGAAGTGTCAAGAAGAAGTAATGGAGAAAGAGAAGAATCAGTTATCTGGAGAGGAGATTAATACTCAAAGGGATGAGCAAGGGATACTAAGGTTGTCATCCAGAATATGGATTCCTCATGTACTTGAATTAAAGAATGAGACCCTCCATGAAGCCCACAATTCGAAATTTTCAATCCACCCGGGAAGCACCAAGATGTATCGAGACTTAAAGAAGAACTTTTGGTGGCCAAATATGAAGCGAGACGTGGCAGAATGAGTTGCGAAGTGCTATACTTGTCAGAAAGTGAAGGCAGAACATCAACGACCAAGCAGATTAATTTAGCCCATGAAGATTCCAGAATGGAAATGGAAAAATATCGCTATGGACTTTATAGTAGGACTACCGCGAACGAAATCCGAACATGACGCAATATGGGTTATAATTGATCGTCTTACGAAGTCGGCGCATTTCCTTCCAATAAACGAGAAGTCGTCACTGGAGAAGTTGGTTCATCTGTATGTGCGCGAAATAGTACTAAGGCATGGAGTACCCGTATCAATAGTTTCAGACAGAGATCCCCGCTTTAACTCGAGATTCTGGAAGCAATTTCAGGAATGTCTTGGCACGAAGTTGAATATGAGCACGACATACCACCCGCAGACTGATGGCCATAGTGAAAGGATAATTCAAATAATTGAAGACATGTTGCGCAGTTGTGCAATCGATTTTGCAGGAAGTTGGGATGACCACTTGCCGTTGATTGAATTCTCTTATAACAATAGCTATCATTCCAGTATCGGCATGCCACCATACGAAACTTTGTACGGGCGAAAATGTAGATCACCAACAAATTGGGATGAAGTAGGGGAATGAAGAATTCTCGGCTCAGAATTGGTACAACAGTTGCATGACACAGTCAAGTTAATTCAGAAAAGGTTGCTTGCTGCTCAAGATAGACAGAGGAAGTATGCGGATCCAGCGCGTAAGGATGTTCAATTCCAAATTGGCGAAGCTGTGTTGCTGAAGGTGTCACCTAGAAAAGGGCTGATGAGATTTGGCAAGAAAGGGAAGTTAGAACCTAGATACATAGGTCCTTTTGAGATTTTGAGTCAAGTAGGAAAGGTGGCCTACAAGTTGGCCTTACCACCTCAGTATCAGCATGTGCATAATGTGTTCCATGTGTCGTTGCTTAAGAAGTACAATCCTGACGCTAGCCATGTGATAGAATATGAACCTGTAGAAATTCAGGTAGACCTGTCATTTGTGGAGGAACCGGTTAAAATACTTGACTGGCAAGTAAAGAGTCTTAGGAATAAGTCGGTAAAGATAGTGAAAGTGCTTTGGAGGAACCCTAAGGTCGAAGAATCGATTTGGGAGCTAGAGTCTGATATGCGTTCCCGGTATCCTCATATGTTCTCTTAGATTCTGGGGACAGAATCCCTTAAGGGGGAGAGGATGTTACGACCGGTATCTTCGTGTAATATTATTTGTGGATTTGGTATAATATTAAAGCCGAATGAAAATATATTCAATGATTGTACGTTTGTGTGAGTGCAAATTTCTGCATTATAAATTTGCTCTATGTAGTATATAATTTTTCAAAGCAAGAGTTTATTTAATTTCTTTATTTATAAGGAATATTCTAAGCCTTGGAAAAATATTCTTTTAAAAGGTATTTTGTTCACAAATTTTGAAAATGATTTTATAAAGTCTCTAAAAATCCAAGTTATTTTATGGTATAAATTTTATAATTTTTGAACTTGTATTTTATTTTATAAAAATAAATCATTATAAATTTTAGTTGTCATATTTAGAAAATTACAAGAAAGCCCTTGCATGCAAACCACCCTCTCATTCTTTTCAATAACAAAGAGGACAATTCCAACCCCACTAACTCTTATTTTTCTAGCCAATTTCCTTCTTTACCCTTGCATGCAAATTGAACCAAGTTCAAGTGGAAGGCTAATCATGTCAATTCCTAACTCCACTCACTTTTTCCAATATAAAAACCATAAAACAAGCAAAGACATGATCATTTCACTTCACTCACCACCACACTTTCTCCTCCCTCCCTCCTCCCTCTCTCACTCTCGGCTTTTAGCCGAAACCCCCCTCCCCATTTTTTTTCTTCATTCCTCAACCAAGCTTCTACTCTTTACACAAGTAAATGTTACTTCCCATACCATGATCACTCATATTTCAAAGAGTTTTGAGTAGAAAGTTTAAGTTTAAAGATTGCATGTAAAGGTTTTAGTGAAACTCAAAATACAACCTTGATTCTTGTGAGTTTAGGGTTGTTTTTGAGAGGACTACAAGGAATGGATAAGTGCCAAGTCTTGAGAAGGAAACTCTTGATGATTAAATGTCCATTCCCATCCATTTCATTCGACCATGACCATATGGGAGCCGAATGAATGGTCCTTGAGATCATTCTTGTTGTTTTGCTCAAATTTTGCATGTTTATGTGATAATGACTTGAATTTTGTGGTGAAAATTTGATAAAACTCCTTGCATGCTAAGTGATCATCTAGGTATAGCTCATTCTAGGTTTGCATGTCAATTTTATGGTAGAATATATGTAGAAAATGTGTTGTTTTGGTTTGCAAAACCCGAGGGCATGCATGCATGTGGATTTCTCTTAGAATGTTGTAAGATTTTGATCATTTGGAAAGATTTTGTTAGTGAGCCTTAATTTCACTAGGAATAATGTGTTAATATTGATTTATGCTTCTTGTTGCATGGTAATAATTCGTGGTTATCTTTTATAAAATGCATATCTTGTGGTTTCAAAAACTTAATGATTGGTGAGTTGAGAAATGTGATCTCTTTTGTTTTACCATAATTGTTCCTTAGGTAAGGATGATCTCACCCAAGGTTATTTTGAGAACAAGGGAGTTAGTTCAGTAGATTACCATGTATAAGTCTTGGTTTAAGTATTGGGATGTTGGTAGTTGAGTTTGTCAAGTCAAAACCTTGGAGTAATGAGAGTTACAGTTTCTGCAGAAAATCAGTTTAGTACCCTGAGGTTTAGAGTGAGTTTTGACCATGTCATTGATGTGCACTTTGAGGCCCAAGCCACCAGAAGTTATTATTGGGAGTATATAAAAGGTTTTAGGAGTTGGTTGGAGGTTTGCATGTTTTTGGTTAGGTGCACAAGTAGAATAACAAAATCTGTCCAACAGGGGACAGTTTTGTTGCAACTTAGAAATAGGAAGATTTGACCATGTCATGGGTAGGCCCTCATTAGGCCCTATTGGGCCTTAGTTAGAGGGAGTGTCAGAGAAGTTTTTCCAACCATAGTTCATAGGATATGAGTTAGAACCATGTGTCACAAGTTAATTCAAGTCAAGGCATTTTCTGTCCAGAAAAATAGGGGAACCTTGGACTTTTAGCTTAGGCCCAAGAAGGCCCAAGCCAGGCCCTTGAGCCACATCAAGTTTGTGAGATGCCCTTAGGTCAGGAGAGTCTTGGGTAAAAGTTTTGAAGGAAAAATTATAGTTTAAGAGTGCCTAATGCACTCAAGAAACTATAGTTGTCATTCTGAAATTTGCACCAGTGAGCGCTTTCACTTATCACATAGTTTTAGAACACTTAGAAGTGAGTATTAGGTCGACCACCATAGTTTTAAGATGGTATAAGGTCAGTAGAGCTAAAGGCACAAGTGAGGGTCAATAGATTTTGGATAATTTAGGAAAGGCACATCGAGTTAGGAAGCCAAAATTAGAAGACCTTGTCTAGTTTAGCGACCAAGTGACTTAAGATGTGAGTCGAGATCATCCAAGCCTAGTGTTGCATTATGGTATATATGGTGTTATTTGGTAATAATATATGATATGTGAATATGTGGCTATGTGTGTACTTTTGTAATTTAAAAGTGAATATAAAATTAAGTGCGTATAGGCCTAAGTGCCATCCGTGTTTAATTTCAAGTTGTAATTAGGTTAAGATGGTAAGAATATATTATAATGAGGATTATTATTATTATGTAGGATCTCGAGACGAGGGAAAACTTGCCATAAAGGTCGAGTGAACCTCCAGTTGCTCCTACCAGTCAGACCAGACCAGCCTTTCTCAAGGCAAGTGATTCAACTTGACCTTCGTATTTACTATAAACAGTTCATATATATATTGATGCAATTATCCTGACTCATTTGATATGTTTTAAATCAAGCGTATCTTTTGTTTATCTTTGAATTATATAGAAATGCCATGAACCCTTTAGTATGTATTGCAAGTAGTTCAAAAGCCTTTTCATGATAGTTAAATGCCATGATAAAATGAAGAGTTGATATATTACTTGATTGATCCTCTTGATTAACATGCTGATGATTCCTAAGTATTGATATCTCATCCTGATACTTGAATCCCTATAGAACCTTACCTTGAACCCTGAAAGTCAGAAACTTATCAAATTGATCCCTCATTGATTGATACCCCTCTTTCTTATCCTAAAGCTTGATAACTCTGATATATCCTGAGCTAAAGAATCATTTCTTCATACTTTAACACCCATAGTATTCATGAAGCTTATCTTCTTGATGATCCAACACCTATACCTTGACGAGAAACCATTGCTTTAAGCCCAGTTTGGCATTACCCCTTTATATTATCCATTAGTCTCACTAAATTTTCCTGTCCAAGTTCTGACATATGAAAACCTTTTGGTTACCCTAATAGAGTAAAATTTTGTAAATCATGGCCCTGAGATTTAGTACCATATTTCTCGTGTTTCGAGTTGATCTATAATCCCTTAATAAAAATGTTTACTGTTAAAAGAGATTTTGTTATAATCCGGCATCAGTTTTTGAAATAAATAAAATATGGGTTTTCAGTCCCAAAGGGGGATAAATGTTTTCCTTGAATAGTGGATCTGGACTGAGACGCGAGTCCTTTCCACACTTATATTAGGCTTAAAAGTTGCCTAGGGATTCCCGTTAATGTTTTAGAACCCAGCGAGGTTCGGGATTACTTCGCGGCTGATCACCGGCTGTAATCCGTAGCGTCATAGAATGATTTTGATTAAGACATGATTTTAAAATTGTTTTGATACAAGCAAAATGATACCATCTCACATAGTTTTATCTCTCATTACCTTTGGTTATGTCTTTCCATTGTCATTCTTTAATGTATATCTCTATTTATGTTTTGTGTCGTACTGTTAGCACTTGTTGAGCATTTGGCTCACTCCTTGCTTTACCCTGATATTACAGCTAGTAGCTATGGTTAGATTCAAGCAGACTGCCCGTAAGACCTGTGATGCTGATGCTTATGTTCGAGCTCAGGTAGAATAAGTAATAATAGTTTGTGTGAGGACTCGGTACTTTTAATCAGATGTTATAGTTGGTAGTGTTGGGCTGTTCCAAACCCTAAACTGTAAGATCTTGGAGTTGGTTGTGTATTCTTCTTTTAAAATGTTGTAATAGTTATATTTAATTTGCTGTTTAAGTTGGGGGCGTGACAATGTTTACGCGATTTCCCAAATTTTACCCTTCCAAATCATATCAATCCAACCACCAATCAACAACAGTTCAAGATAACATCAATGCTACTGATTTCAGTCATAATTAGCCCAAGAATCTCAATTTAATCCAATATCATACTATCTTCAAATTCAACCAAACTACTAAATCAAACAAGGTTCAATTCATGCTTAAACATTTAAACTACTACTCCTCCATTAACAATCATCAACACCTCAATTAAAATTCAATCACTACAAACCCAACCAAACTTTAAACACGCAAGCATCATGCTTCTCATGAACTATATTAATCAAAACCACTCCTAAATTGTTACACCCAACATTTCTGTGTAATATTAATTGTAAATTTGGTGTAATTATAAAGCCGAATGCCAATATATTCAACTATTGTATGCTTGTGTGAATGAGAATTTCTGCGTCTTAAATTTTCGATATGTGGTATATGATTTTTCAAATCAAAAATTTATTTATTTCTTTTATTTTTTGATTTATAAGGAATATTTTAAACCTTGAATGAATTTCTTTTTAAAAGTTATTTTGCTCACAAATTTCAAAAGTAGTTTTATAAAATTCCTAAAAATCCAAGCTATTTTATGGTATAAATTTTATAATTTTTGAACTTGTGTTTTATTTTATAAAATTAAATCTTTATAAGTATTAACTGTCATAATTAGCAAATTACATAGTTATCCTTGCATGCAAATCCTTTCTATTCAATCCAAAAGGGCTAAAGAGTCAATAACCACCCCACTAACTCTTATTTTCTAGCCAAATACCTTCTTTACCCTTGCATGCAAATTGAACCAAGTACAAGTGGAAGGGTAATCATGTCAATTCCTATTTCCACACACTTTTGTCAACACAAAAACCATAAAACAAGTAAAGATATGATCATTTCACACTTCACTCACCACCACACTCATTCTTCTTTCCCTACTCTCTCTCCCTCTCGGCTACTCCCTCCTTCACTCTCGGCTTTTATCCGAAACCACCCCTCCCCATTTTTCTTCATTCCTCAACCAAGCTTCCACCCTCTATACAAGTAAATGTTACTTCCCATACCATGATCACTTATATTTCAAAGAGTTTTGAGTAGAAAGTTTAAGTTTTAAGGTTGCATGTAAAGGTTTTAGTTGAAACTCAAAGTACAACCTTGATTCTTGTGAGTTTAGGGTTATTTTTGAGAGGACTACAAGGAATGGAGAAGTGCAAAGTCTTGAGAAGGAAACTCTTGATGATTAAATGGCCATTCCCTTCCATTTCATTCGGCCATGACCATAGGGGAGCCGAATAAATGGTCCTTAAGACTATTCTAGTTGCTTTGTTCAATTTTTGCATGTTTATGTGATAATGGCTTGAATTTTATGGTGAAAATTTGATGAAACTCCTTGCATGCTAAGTGATCATCTAGATATAGCTCATGCTAGGCTTGCATGTAAATTTCTTGGTAAAACATATTTAGAAAACATGTTGTTTGGCTTGCAAAACTCGAGGACATGCATACATGTGAATTTCTCTTAGAATGTTATAAGATTTTGATCATTTGGAAAGATTTTGTTAGTAAGCTTTAATTTCAGTAGGATTAAGGTGTTAATATTGATTAATGCTCCTTGATGCATGGTAATAATTCGTGGTTATCTTTTATAAAAATGCATATCTTGTTGTTTCAAAAACTTGATGATTTGTGAGTTGTGAAGTGTAGTTTCTTTTGTTTTGCCATAATTGTACCATAGGTAAAAGATGATCTCCACCAAAGTTATTTTGAGAATAAGGGAGTTATTTCATTAGATCACCATGTTTAAGTCTTGGTTTGGGTATTAGGTTGTTGGTAGTTGAGTTTCTCAAGTCAAAACCTTGGAGAAAGGAGAGTTATAGTTTCTGCAGAAAATCAGTTTAGTACCCTGAGGTTTAGAGTGAGTTTTGACCATGTCGTTGATGTGCACTTTGAGGCCCAATCCACCAGAAGTTAGTATTGGGAGTATATAAAAGGTTTTAGATGTTGGTTGGAGGTTTACATGTCATTTGGTTAGGTGCACAAGTAGAATAACAAAATCTGTCCAGCAGGGGACAGTTTTGTTGCAACTTAGAAATAGAGAGATTTGACCATGTCATGGGTAGGCCCTCATTAGGCCCTGTTGGTCCTTAGTTAGAGGGAGTGTCAGAGAAGTTTTTCCAACCATAGTTCTTAGGATATGAGTTAGAACCATGTGTCACAAGTTAAGTCAAGTCAGGGCGTTTTCTGCCCAGAAAAACAGGGGAACCTTGGACTTTTAGCTTAGGCCCAAGAAGGCCCAAGCTAGGCCCTTGAGCCACATAAAGTTTGTGAGATGCCCTTAGGTCAGGAGAGTCTTGTGTAAAAGTTTTGAGGGAAAACTTGTAGTTTAAGAGTGTCTAATGCACTCAAGAAACTATAGTTGTCATTCTGAAATTTGCACCAGTGAGCACTTTCACTTATCACATAGTTTTAGAACACTTAGGAGTGAGATTTAGGTTGACCACCATAGTGACTTAAGTTGTGAGTCGAGATCATCCAAGCCTAGTGTTGCATTATGGTGTATATGGTGTTATTTGGTATTAATATATGATATGTGATTATGTGGCTATGTGTGTACAATTTTAATTTAAAAGTGAATATAAAATTAAGTGCATATAGGCCTAAGTGCCATCCGTGTTTAATTCCGGGTTGTAAATAGGTTTAGTTGGTGAGAGTATATTATAATGAAGATTATTATTATTTATATAGGATCTCGAGATGAGGGAAAAATTGCCATAAAGGTCGAGTGAAGCTCCAGTTGCTCCTACCAGTCAGACCAGACCAGCCTTTCTCAAGGCAAGTGATTCAACTTGTCCTTTGTATTTACTGCTAATAGTTCATACATTGCTGCAACTATCCTGTGTCATTTGATATAGTAAATGTAACACCCCCAAATCCGGGGTCGGCGATCCGGGTTGTCACGAGTTCCATTTCCCTTAATAACACCCAATCTTAATACACTATCAACTACTCTGTACTGTGACCCCACAATAAACACACACACCACAAGTTATAGTCTCAGATATGAATATCCAAAAATAATCACAAGTCGTTTTATTCCACAATTATATGTCAATACACCTTAAAAAGGTTTCTGAATAGATTTACATTTCTTTGCCATTATTATAATTGATAAAGATACATAAGTCTGGTACATCAAAAGTTGAAAGCCTAGCCTATTGGTAGTTCCTACCTCAGCTACAGCGACATCAACGCCTATAGGAAACTGCGGAACATTTCCTAATCGCTTGCGAATCGGGAGCTTGGTCCTGTTCATCTTTTCTATCTGTTGTTGTGTGATGAAAGAAGAAAGCAAGGGTGAGCAGCAAGCCCACCAAAATAATATGTATAATGATTAATAATATATGAGCCTTCTCATAGTACTCATGAAAGTCTTGGTCAAAAGAAATGAACCAAGTTGATATCTTAATGCGATGAAGTCGCAAAATATTCAGTATATATATACATATATACTTTTCAAAATATTGGAAGTCCTCTTCCATGCATAATATACACAGAGTTCCAGTTTATAACTGTATAAAAATATCGTTGCAAGGTGATCACATATATCTACCCTTGTCTCAACGTTTTTCTGAAAATCTTTGATATGCATAAGATAATCATTTACTAGATATAAGTTTAAAAGATGAAGTTACAAGATACTCCAATATACTTATATCTTTTCCAAATACTACTTGAACTACCACCGTTCAAGTTATAATTAGTTTCAAAAGTTCATCACATTGATGAGACTACAAGATAAGACTTGAATAGATTCAATCTTTAAAATATTTTGAAGGAAATGAAGTTATGATATACTTCATTAAGTCCCGATATATATATACACCTATATATATACATACGTTTCCTGGAAACCTCTGTCATGTAAAGTATGAACAGAATTGCAATATCCAATAAATTTGGAAAGGAAAGAATTTTGGCATAAACCTGATATCTTGCTGATCAGGCAAAGATACCAATAAGTAACCTTTTCTACTAGTAGATGGACGAATTCCCCACTGGTCATCACCCTGGACGCAATAGGACCTTATGCTGGACTACCACTCAGCCACTTATGCATTTGATGGACTCCCACTGAGCCACTTACACTATCATGGACGCCCACTGAGCCCATGTTGCTTATGCCGACTCAAATAGATGGACTTACTTCCCGAACATTGGGTAAGTAATCAATTCATTTACCAAAACCGCAACCTTGTTGCGAATATAAAATACACCACAGAGCCGGATCCCTCAGGTTTTGAGCGAGTATTTAAATCCCCTTAAAAAGGAAGATCTTAAATATAAAAATGAGTTTTGGGATCCGCTCTAACTTTTAAAAATCATTTTGAAGACTCGAAAATACTTTAAAGAGTGTTTGGAGTAATGCTGATTTAATGAAGTAAATCAGTCCCAATATTTTTAGAAAATGTCTGAATATTATTATTTAAATAATATTCCCATAAAGAATAATCTTTATACAAATAATTGAAGTAGAAGTTGTAAGACTTATACTTGAAATGGATATTAAATAACCAAAGATATACTTATATAAAAGTACTATCTTTATTTGAATAATCGAAAATAAGTTTGATTATTGACACCTTATTCTTTAATGAAATAAAGAATATATTTCAGCAAATAATCGGAGTCATAGATCCTCAAATGAATATTCAAATAATATTCAATAAATAAAATAAGCTGAGTCATAAGCCCTCGAATGAATATTCGAAATAATATTCAATAAATAAATAAGCTGAGTCATAAGCCCTCGAATGAATATTCGAAATAATATTCATTAAATAATAAGCTGAGTCATAATACCTCGAATGAATATTATAAATAATATTCATTAAATAAAATAAAGGAGTCATACATCCTCAAATGAATATCCAAGTAATATTAAATAAATAATATAAAGGAGTCATAAGTCCTCGAATGAATATTCAAGATAATATTCATTAATAAAATAAAGTTATCGAATAAACCTTATTCGATTAATAGTTTTGAAAACTATAACCATATATATATATATATAAAATCTACTCGGGATCCTCGACTCCCAGGTTTAGAAAATGTTTTCACCTTTGGGTCCCTATACTAAGGGTATATGCAAATTACCGCTATTCTCTAGCATAGGTATTATCAACTGAACCAACAGATATATATGGCAAGAATACGAAACAGGCATGCATATATATACCATATCAGCATGCTTCAATATATCGCAAAATTTGCTAATTAACCAACATGCATCTATCACAAGATAATGCATATACATATATACATCACAACAACAGTATAACGGGTAGAAAACTTGCCTGAGCGACTGGGGGTTACGAATGGCTCGGGACGAGTCTGGTAACCTATAAACAACAAGTAAGTTGGAATTAAACCAAAGTCACTTGTAAATCTATACTCTAACCAACTCAGACTCTAACGATCATTTTGCGCTTACTGATTCTCTTAAGTCACTCGAGTACCCTCGGCTCCACCATTTTTAATAATTTAACCTTTACGAGTTTTAAGGCGATTCCTTTGCGAGTGTCTTACTAACTGCCTAACACACTTACCATAAATGTTTCATACATTAATTAACCCTTTTTGGTCTTGAACCTATGTTTCAAAGTAAGGCGAGGGGAAAAGTTTCGTTCGCTAAACGCCGTTACTTGAACGGTCGTTTCTCCTAAACCGTGCATCGGAATCGAACGAACTACATATCAAAACGAAGCTCGTAACACGAGCTATCTAGACATGGAAATGGTCATAATCTAGCAGGGGGTTCTCAGGTCCTAATGTTATGCACCAAAAACAGTCTAAAGAAAATCGGACGTTACAACGGCTATGTTTACGCGATTTCCCAATTTTAACCATTCAAAAACCATCCCAATTCAACCTCAAATCAATCATACAACATCCATCCTTATCACATCATAACAGCCCCAATCAATTCAATTTTTAACATTCATACTTATGCCTAAGCTTGAATTTAACTATACTACATTCTTTTAACCAAAACAACAAGATTTACCATTCCATTTCAATACCACTTCAACCCAAACTCTAAACCACAAACATTAAGCTACAATATCACCATAATAATCAAAATCATCTTATTAAACATAGGAAGCTAGGGTTTGGAGATGATATACCTTCCTTGAAGTGGTGGGAGTAGCTAGGAAGCCTTAAGAAGCTTTGAGAAGTCTTAGGGATGCTTGGATCTTAAAGGAAAACAAGAAAAATTTCAAGTTAAAAACTTGAAAACACTATTCATTGTCTTCTTCATTGATTTAATGAAGAAGATTGAGAAAGAATTGATGGCTTAAACTCATGATATAGCCCTAACTATGCATAAGGATGATTAGGGAATTAACTCACCAATTTAGGAAGCTTGGATCTTGAATTTTTGAAATTTCTTGCCTTTAAAGATGAAAAAGCCGAGAGCAAATGAAGAACAATGCCTTGGTTTCTTTTTGTTTTGATGAAGAATGAATTATTTGGCTTGGTTGATTTGGTTTTGTTTTGTTTTTGGTTAATTATCAATTTAACCTTGATTTTGTGTGGTTAATAATCCACCACATCTCCTTCCTTCCCATGTCATGCCTATGTCATGTTGTGATGTCATCTTTCCCTCCTTGTCCTCTTCTCATTGGTTGGGTGACATCACTCTCTCTAATCCCTTTGATTAACTTCCTAATTGTTTGCCTAATGACCGCTGATCTGTTATACGGTTCGCTTAACTTTCGTTTTCGTTTATCATTTGAGGGATCATACCCGGGATCTTATTACTTGGGTTCCCTTAACCTTTCTCAATACATTATATTCCTTTTTATGATCATCTCTTATAATCCTTTAATTTAAATCCTTCATATCCTGTTACCTTATATTCAATTCTTTTCGTATATAGTGGATTTCCGGGAAAAATCAAAGTGTTTGAATTTGGATTCTGACGATCTTTACATACACTTATATCCCATATAAAGTACTAATAAAATCTCAGAATATCCATATCAGAACCCCTACATAGTGTGGCATGAAAAGTTTTCTCATTCAGCAAAAACACTATTCATAAGGGTTTCAAAAATTTCCAAAAATTGGGGTTATTACAGTAAATCAAGCGTATCTTATGTTTATCTTTGAATTATATAGAGATGCCATGAACCCTCGAGTACGTATTGCAAAGTGGTCTTATCATGATAGTATATTAAAGTAATTCGAATGCCATGATAAAACAAAAGGGCAGTTATAACTCTTGGTTGATTCTCTTGATTAACATGCTGATGATTCCTAAGTATTGATATCTCATCCTGATACTTGAACCCCTATAGAACCTTACCTTGAACCCTGAAAGTCAGATACTTATCAAAGTGATTCCTCATTGATTGATACCCCTCTTTCTTATCCTAAAGCTTGACAATTCTGATATATCCTGAGCTAAAGATCATTTCTTCATACCTTAACACCCTTAGTATTCATGAAGCTTACCTCCTTGATGATCCAGCACTTGAACCTTGATGAGAAACCATTGCTTTAAGCCCAATTTGGCATTTCCCTTCATGATATCCAATAGCCTCACTACATTCTCTTGTCCAAACTTTGATATATGAAAACCATTCAGTTACCCTAATAGAGTATAGTTTTGTGATTCATGGCTCTGAGAGTTAGTACCATTTCCCCTTGTTTCGAGTTGATCTATAATCCCTTGATAAAGATGTTTACTGTAAAAAGAGATTTTGTTATAATTCGGCATCAGTTTTTGAAATAAATAAAATGTGGATTTTCAGTCCCAAAGGGGGATAAATGTTTTCTTTGAATAGTGGATCTGGACTGAGACGCGAGTCCTTTCCACACTTATATTAGGCTTAAAAGTTGCCTAGGGATTCCCATTAATGTTTTAGAACCCAGCGAGGTTCGGGATTACTTCGCGGCTGATCACCGGCTGTAATCCGTAGCGTCATAAAATGATTTTGATTAAACGGTATTATTTTGAAATTGTTTTGATACAAACAAAATGATGCCATCACCCAAAGTTTTATCCCTCATTATCAATGGTTATGACTTTCCATTGTCATTCTTTAATGTATATCTCGATTTATGTTTTGTATCATATTGTTTAGCACTTTTTGAGCATTTGGCTCACTCCTTGCTTTACCCTGATATTACAGCTAGCAGCTATGGTTAGATTCAAGCAGACTGCCCGTAAGACCTGTGATGCTGATGCTTATGTTCGAGCTCAGGTAGAATAAGTAATAGTAGTTTGTGTGAGAACTCGGTATTTAAGATCAGATGTAATAGTTGGTAGTGATGGGCTGTTCCAAACCCTAAACTGTAAGATCTTGGATTTGGTTATGTTATTTCTTTTAAAATGTTGTAATAGCTATATTTAATCTGCTGTTCAAGTTGGGGTGTGACAAGTTTTGGTATCAGAGCTACGGTTTAGAGTCCCTGGACAGCCCAAATAGGTTCTAGGATATGTGTGTAGGTTATAGATATTATGCGAGAGGGTAGATTAAGTAAATTTATTATTAATACTCCTCTTATTGGTTGTCAGCAAATGGCGCATTTCTTGTCATCCTCTGGGTCGGACGACGCTATTGCTTTCACTGTGTATGCTGAGTTGAGGCGCGAGTTCGACATGCTTCAGGGCAAGTACGACCGACTGATAGACCGACTGAAGAATGTGTATCCGGACAGCCGAAACTACGAAGGGAAGCCCAAGGAGCAGATGACTGCGAGACTTGAGACCTTGGTTCAGTACGTCAACACTAAGCTTGAGGAGATGCCAGCGCTCCGGGACCGTACCAGCCAGTATGTCATTCAGATGGTGGTGGATGAGCTCCAGAGTATTGTGAAGACGCTTCGAGAGGAAAAGACTACCAAGCCCCGTTCAGATGGAGTGGAGCCTTAGTTCTTTCCATTTACCTTTCATGTTGTTGTACTATCAGACTCTGTGGAATCCCCAGTTGTTTCCGTTGTTTCCTTTAAATAAGCCTGTTATTCCTAGAATCAGACTTTGTCATAATCCTATGTATTGTGACCTTTAAAATTTCAATAATTATGTTCTATTGTTCCATTTGCTCTCAACTGTTATTGTCACAGCCCCAAATTACACTTAACAATATAAATGACTTAATAATAAAATAATATTACAAAAGGCTGTTTACAGACAATATCCAGGATCGCTAGGTTTAGTGTTTGAAGAACAGTCCAACCCTACAAACTAATACAACTTCATAACTACCGGTCCTCACAATAGAGTTTCAGCTACCTACCTGAGCTCTCAAATAAGCCTCAGCATCTCCAGTGGACTTACGAGCGGTCTACTTGAATCTAACCATAGCTGCTAGCTGTAATATCAGGGTGAAAGCAAGTAGTGAGCCAAATGCTCAGCAAGTGCTAAACAATATGATACAAAACATGAATCGAGATACATATGAAAGAATGACAATGTGAAGATAGAGCTAATAGCAATAAGAGATGAACTTTTGGGTGATGGCATCATTTGTTTGTAACAAAACATTTCCAAAATCATTTCTTAATCCAAAAACCATTTTATGACGCTACGGATTACAGCCGGTGATCAGCCGCGAAGTAATCCCGAACCTCGCTGGGTTCTAAAACATTAATGGGATCCCTAGGCAACTTTTAAGCCTACAATTTAAGTGTGGAAAGGACTCGCGTCTCAGTCCAGATCCACTATCTAAAGAAAACATTTGTCCCCCTTTGGGACTGAAAATTCAACTTTTTAATCATTTCAAAAACTGATGCCGATTAATAATAAATTTCTTAAACAGGAAACATCTTCACTATTCTCAAGAAAACATTTATTGTCCTTTTGACAATTTGGCTTTTAAAAACTTTACAGTTTGATAAAATTTGATGCCAGGAATAATAACATTTCAAAAGCTCTTTAGGCATGAAAGGATCGAGTACTTCTTTAAGGAATTCTATGCCAAACTCAACAACAGTTGTACTAAGTTAAGGTTTATTGCCAGACGAATTGAACTATCAAGGTGAGGAAATCAATTCAGGGTTCAATGTAAAGGAACAATTTACTGATTTAAAGGAATAATCAGGGTTGAGTAACAATAGTTTAACAGAGGGAAATTCTAATGATTATAAGTAAGGGTACCAATCATTCCAATTTCGAAGGATTTCAAATAATAGGGTTATGATCAAAAATCAAAGGATTAAGATTACGAGATTCTTATTGATAGAAGAACAATCTTCTCACTAGAGGTTATCAAAGATGAATATCAATGGTTTAACAATCAAGGAAGAAAGTATTGTAAAAGAGTTCGAATCAATAAACCATAAATGTAGGAATCTCAACTAGGGTCACAATCATAGGGTATCAAAGAATTTCAATATTCGAGTATCATAGTAAGGGGTAATAAGAAAGTGTACAAATGAATCGTTATCTCAGGGTTTAATGAAAGGAAATGATAAACAATCGAAAATGGTGATATGATTCGAAGGGATTAACTTTCTCAAGTTCGCAAGGAAATTCGATAATGTATAATCAATAAGGATATTTAAAGACTAAGTCAAGGGGAATACAACAAGGTATATGAATGATTATTAAAGGTACGAAATGCTTTTAAATGAGTTTGGGGTGATCAAGGTATACCAATTATACTAACTCAAATCAAGCTCGGGTACTTATAACAATGGGCAATATCAAATTCAAGCAAGCTATCATGGTTCCAATAAGTATCTCAGGGTACTTGCATAACATATGATTAACAGAAGGAGTATGCTTGCATAATATCAATTCAACAAGGGGAAACACTCGCATAATGTCATTACGAAGGAAGAGTACACTTGCACAATATAAGTTTACAAGGGAATGACACTTGCCTTGAGAGGTTTGACTACACACGACTTATCTTGGGAGTGACGGGAGCACTACTCGACCTTGACGGCAAGCTTCCTATCTTCACTTGATCCTACAAAATAATAAGAATCCCTCATTACTACGGACTCTTATGACACCAAACAACCCTAACACCAAATGCACAAATTGACTCCAAGTAACGCTTGGTGTCTTATATTGCGTAAAACACTAAGTTAACACACAACACTATGCACATATACATATAGTAGCACCTTGGAGCACATAACACATATAGGTATACTCATACTATTATTTAGACTTGGTGCTTTATTCGGGACTTGAATGATCTCACTCTCAAATCTCCACAATTCCACTTGCGACACACTACTAAACTAGTCTCGACTCTTGAAGGGCCTACACTTGGTGGTTCCAATTCTCTTAGCCAAAACCTTGGCCTAACACTCTACTGACCTATATCTAAATGTAAACACTAGGGCTCACTCATGCCTCACTCATAGGGTCCACAAAACTAAACGCTAAAAGAAAGCGTTCTCACTTGCATGCTTATGGCGACACCTTAGGCAACTCTCGATTTTTAACACCACTAAAGCTCGAATATTCCTAACAAAAACTGACCTACTGGATTCTTAAGTCTATAAGCTAACTTGTGCACTTTGAATGACACTAAGGGCCTTCCTAGATTTTCTTGGGCCTAAGCTCAAAGTTGACACAACTCTAAATGAGTGTCCTGAAAACTGCCCTGTTTTGGACTAACTTAAACTCATTGGTTCTAACTCTAAACCTCCATGGTTCGACTTGAAACTCTTCCTTAAACTCCCTAGTATCAGTAGTAATCAATTCCTAATGAGGGCTTACTCTTAATCCAACTTTTTGACCTCCAAAACGTACTAAACTCAATCTGTCCCCTGTTCTGGCAGAATCTAAGTTTTGGTGTGTGCACCTCACTAAATGGTTGGGTTTCTCTAATTAATGGCTTCTGGACTCAACTACAACCCAAGTACTAACTCCCCGTGGCTTGGGCCTAACAATGCCTAAGAAATGCCCATTCAAAATCAACACACAACTCACATGCAAATCTGGAAAAATTTCAGGATTCTATCCTAGCCTTTCCACCTTAACTCCCACTTTAAAACCATGAATTAAATCTCAAACAAGGCAAATTTACTTCTATAAGACTCTAAACTAAGGCCTCAACCAAGAATGAAGATCATTCATGCCCTATAGCACCAACATGCAAACTAAAACTTAACATGCAACTCACAATGATCACAAAAACAAGTTTGACTAAATAATGGGATTATTAGCTCATAAATTCCACTTAAAATACTAAATTATTTCAAGGGCTCATGCACACTATATTTTAAAATCTAAGATCGAGTATGATATCAAGGAAATAATTCGTTTTTAGCCCATATAGGTCGAATTTAATCACAAGCCAAACATGCATGTATATTTTCGAAAAAGAGAGCATATATAGCTTGATCATTCTTGAAAATAATGCCCTATCTCTAACATGCAAAGTAAAACATGGCATTACAACTAGAAATCAGTAGCATGCAAGTGTTTTAAAGGAGTTTTAATCAAGGAAACACTTAGTTTATGCACATAAAAAGTATATCTCATGGAGAACTCTTTAATCCACATGAATTAAAGAGTTTCTCCTTGGAGATCACATAAAAACAAGACATGCAAGCATTAAACTTCATCTCCTAAGCATGGAACTTCTTGGAAAGTGTATTATATATTAATGAGTAGTGAAATTACACTAGAAAGGCAAGGATTTGTTGAAGAAAAAAAAATGAAGGGGATGGGGGAAGGGGTTTAGCCGAGAGGGAAGAGAAGAGAGGGAGGAGAGAGTGAGGTGAGGGTGGAGTGTGGAGTGAAAAATGAAATGATCATGACAACTTGTGCTTGTTTTATGGTTTTGATTTGATTAAATGTGAGTGGAGTTCAGAATTTACAAGAGTGCCCTTCTCCCAAAGCTAAGCCAAAAATGCATGTAAGGTTAGTTTGGTCTTTTGGTGGATAAAAGAGAGTTAGTGGGGTATGAATTGTCTTTTTAGCCCTTTAAGTTGAATGGGAGGGTATTTGCATGCATGGGTATTCATGTAAATTGCTAATTACTAAACTACTAATTTCAAATATTTATTTTTATAAAATAAAATAAAATTTCGAAAATTATAAAAGTTGTACCATAAAATAACTTGGATTTTTAGAAATTTTATGAGATCACTTTTGTGATTTGTGAATGAAATAATTTTAAAAAAAATAATTTTCCCAAGGTAAAGAATATTCTCTATTAATCAAGAATAAGAGAAATTAATAAAACTCTCGCTTTGAAAAATTCATATTTTAAATAAAGCAATTTATAATGCAGCAAATTCCATTCACACAAATATACAATCAATAAATATATTTATAGTCGGCTCTAATATTATACAGAGTTCGCAAATAATATTACACAAAATACCAGTCGTAACATTCTCTCCCCCTTAAAGGATTCTGTCCTCAGAATCTAAGAGAACAGATGAGGATACCGGGAACGCATATCAGACTCGAACTCCTAAGTTGACTCTTCGACCTTGGGGTTCCTCCAAAGTACTTTTACTAACTTTACCGACTTATTTCTAAGACTCTTTGCTTGCCAGTCGAGTATTTTGACAGGTTACTCCTCATACGACAAGTCTGCCTGAATTTCTATAGGCTCATACTCTATTACAAGATTGACATCCGGGTTATACTTTTTTTTTTCTTTCTTCTTTTTTTTTTAAAACAAAAACACATAAAAGACATTATAAACATGCTGATACTGCGGAGGCAGCACTAACTCGTAAGCCACTTTCCTCACTTGGTTAAAAAAAAAAAAATCTCAACAGGACCTATATATCTAGGTGTTAATTTGCCTTTCTTTCCAAATCTAGTCAACCCTTTCCACGGTGACACGTTTAACAATACAGATTCGCCGACTAGAAAACTCACATCCTTTCGAGCAGGATCTGCGTACTTCCTTTGCCTGTCTTGAGAAGCAAGCAATCTTTTCTGGATCAGTTTGACTGTCTCCCTCATCTGTTGGACCAGTTCGGGACCTAGAATCTCTCCTTCTCCAACTTCATCCCAATTCGTTGGCGATCACTTTCTTTTATACAATGCTTCGTACGGTGGTATGCCAATGCTTGAGTGATAGCTGTTGTTGTAGGAGAACTCTACCAAAGGTAAATGTTCGTCCCAACTTCCCATAAAATCAATAGCGCAACTTCGTAACATGTCTTCAATTGTTTGAATGGTCCTCTCGTTTTGACCATCAGTCTGCAGATGATACGCCGTGCTCCTATTTATGTTGGTGCCAAAACTCTCTTGAAACTGTTTCCAAAATCTTGAGTTGAATTGCGGATCTCGATCCGAAACTATCGATACTGGAACGCCGTGACGTAACACAATCTCATGCACGTACCTATGCACCAATCTATCCAATGAAGTCCTTTCATTGATCGGCAGAAAATGCACTCACTTGGTAAGGCGATCAACAATAACCCAAATGGTGTCGTGTCCAGATTTCGTCCGAGGTAATCCCACTATAAAATTTATAGCAATATTTTCTCGTTTCCATTCTGGGATCTTCAATGGCTGAATTAACCCGCTTTGTCTTTGGTGTTCCGCTTTAACCCGTCGATACGTATAATATTTCGCAACCCAATCCGCAATTTCTCTTTTCATGTTCAGCTACCAAAACTTCTTTTTCAAATCTTCATACACCTTAGTGCTTCCTGGATGAATTGAAAGTCTCAAATTGTGAGCTTTCTGCAGTATTTCATTATTTTCAGTTCAACTACTTGAGGAATCCAAATCCTTGATGAAAATTTTAATATCCCTTGCTCATCTTTTTGCGTACATAACTCTTCTCCGGTCATTCGATTATTCTCTTGATATCAATATTCATTTTGATGTCATATCAAATTAGATATCAATATGAACTTTGATGCTCACCACATCCCATATTGAAGTCAACATCAATCATCTATATTAATACCACATTTGATATTTAACAACAAACTAAATATCAACATCAAGTAGAAACTGAATCAGACTGTATTTTATTCAAATAACTCCTTTGGTAATGCCATCAAATTTAATCTTTCCTTTCTGCTGAGCGCGTCGGCTACTACATTCGCCTTTCCTGTGTGATAATGTATCGAACAATCGTATTCCTTTATAAGCTCCAACCATCTCCTTTGCCTCATGTTGAGCTCCTTCTGAATGAATATATACTTTAAGCTCTCATGATCCGTGTATATTTTACACTTCTCTCCATACAGGTAGTGCCTCCATATCTTGAGCGCAATTACTATAGCTGCTAACTCCAAATCATGAGTCGGATATTTCAATTTATAAGGTTTAATCTGTCTGGATGCATATGAAATCACCTTGTTGTGCTGCATTAGCACACAACCCAAACCCTTATGTGAATTGTCGCTATAAATAACGAATTCTCCTTTGTCATCCGGTAATACCCATATCGGAGAGATAACCAACCTTTGCTTCAATTCTTGGAAACACTCTTTACAATTATTATCCCATTCAAACTTGTGGTTCTTTCTTGTTAGCTTAGTCAGTGGCGTAGCAATCTTTGAGAAATCCTTTATGAATCTTCTGTAGTACCCGGCCAATCCTAGAAAACTTCTTACTTCTGTGGGAGTCTTGGGTCTCTCCCAACTCATTACTGCTTCGATCTTTGCAGGGTCCATTCTAATTCCTTCACTTCCAGTTATAAGCCCTAAAAATTGAACTTCTTGCAACCAAAACTCGCACTTTGAAAATTTGGCATACAGCTTCTCTTATCTAAGAATCTCCAAAGCTATCCATAAATGTTGCTCATGCTCCTCTTCTGACTTTGAATATATCAAAATGTCTTCGATGAAGACCACGGCGAACTTATCCAAATATCTCTTGAAAACTTTATTCATTAAATCCATGAGAGTTGCTGGGGCATTTATTAACCCAAATGGCATTACTAAAAACTCATAATGTTCATACCTTGTCCTGAATGCTGTCTTTGGAATATCTTCTAGCTTGATCTTCGACTGATGGTATCCTGACCTTAAATCAATCTTAGAGAAACACTTAGCTCCTTTTAATTGATCGAATAGATCATCTATCCTTGGTAGCGGGTATATGTTCTTAATCGTAAATTTGTTTAACTCGCGATAGTCTATACAAGTCTCATACTCCCATCCTTTTTCTTTATAAACAGAACTGGTGCTCCCCATGGCGATACACTGGACCTTATATTTATCCAAAAGTTCTTGCAATTGACTTGCTAACTCCTTCATCTATGCTGGGGCCATTTTATACGGTGCCTTAGAAACTGGTTCTGCTCCTGGAGCAAGATTAATCTCAAACTCAATTTTTCGATTGGCGGTAATCCTGGAAACTCTTCTAGAAACACGTTCAGAAACTCTCTCACCACTGGAATCACTTCTATACTAGGAACTTCCTTCTCCGAATCCACTACATAAGCTAGGAATACCTCGCAACCTTTCCTAAGCAAATTGTTAGCCTGAACAGCTGTCAGAAACAATTATTCTTGATTTTGTCCTTTAAACACCACTTTCATTCCATTCTTTGACCTTAAACAAACTCTTTTAGACTTATAATCTATCTGAGCACTATACTCATTTGCCAAATGTCCTTTCTTATTGCACCGATAACAAGTCATGTTGACCTTATTATAAACTCCCTGATGCTTCTTCCCACAGTGCTTGCATTCAACCCTTGGCTGCCTATTCTCACTTGCTGGTCCTTGATTCTATTGGAAATTTCCTTTGTTATTCTGCTTCTTACTCACTTCTCCTTTCTTCTGTGAGTTCCACCCCTTCTGGAATCCAATCCTCTTCATATTCTTGTCTATCTGACCTCCTGATTCCGTCCTTTCTCCTTGAAACACCTTCTTTTTTTTTTCTCTTTCCTTCCTGGACTGCACTCAATTACTTTTAATCAAAGTCGCCTTCTGAACTACTCCTGCATAAGTATCAATTTCAAACATCGACACTCTATCCCGAATCCAATATTCAAGCCCTTGCTGAAACCTTTGGGCTTTCTCTTCTTCAGTTCCTACATACTTGGCCACAAACCTTGATAATTCTTTGAACTTCTTCTCATACTCCAAGACTGACATATTCTCTTACTTCAATTCCAAAGACTTCACTTCCATCTGCTTCTGAATATACTTGGGATAATACTTCTCCAAGAATAGATCCTAAAATCTTTCCCAAGTAGCTAGCTGAACTGCTTCCATGGCCTTCACGAATTCCCACCAATAGATCACTTTTCCCTTCAGAAAATACATAGCGTAGACAGTCTTTTAATCTTCCTCTAACCTAACCAATTCTAAAGATCTCTCCATTTCTCTTATCCAGGTGTTGGCTACAACTGGGTCAGTGGTATCATGAAAAGCTGAAGGGTTCACACTTTGAAAAGCTTTGAAAGTTACTATTGGCTGAGGAGGTAATGGTAGATCTGGTTGATGTTGGTGTTGTTCATGATTCTCTGGGTTTCAAAATTGTTGTTGTTGGGATTCTTGTTGAGTAGTTTGATGTTGTTGAGCAAGTGTATGGGTTTGCTATTGCAAAGTTTCCAATATTTGAAGGATATCAGGGTCGGTAGAGGTACTAGTTTGCCTCGTCTTTTTGGGTGGCATGATTCTGAAATAAAACGGTTTAACAAAACAGTTGTAAATATAACATTTTTTTCATGTTAAGGGGGTTTACAAGTTAAGGTTCTCACATGCAATTCAGATTTTTGGTTATTAGCAATAAAGGTGATAGACAATTCTAGATATGTAAACGAAAGTGAAATTGAAACGAAATAGCAAGGCATTAATCATCAAAGCAAAGTCGGCGTACAACACAATAATTAAGGTTCAAATAAAATACAACGATATCAAAGTTCAACAAGGAAATAGGGAAACTATATAGTTCAAGAGTTTAAAAACTAGGATGATAGCCAACTGGAAAAAAAAATAGGAAATCTAGCTCCTAATCGACCTAATCTTCTGCTTCCTGAGTCTCCTCGCTATTGTCACGAGCCTTTGGAATCTCGATCCACTCCTGCTTCTGAAGCACCTTCACTATGTCCTGAAGCTCATTTGTCACTAGCTGGATGGTATACTGGCTACTGCGATCGCGGTGCGCTGGTATCTCGTTGAGCTTATTGTTGATGAGCGGCAACAAGGACTCAGGTCTCATGATCAACTACGCCCTAGGTTCATTCTTAGGTCGAGTATCATCCTCAAAAGCTACATCGAGTCACTCCAACAATCGATCATACTTCCCCTGAAGCCTATTGAACTGAAGCCTCGAATCAGCGTACATAGAGAAAGAGATAGTGTCGGATGGCACTGAAGATGAAGATGAATGCATCCTTTGCTGAGATATAACGAAGGGAAATATTGGCTATTTACCCGAATAATATCTACTTACTCTCTCGCGCTTCCTATATTTATATTCTACACCTTATAGCCTATTTGGACTGTTTTCAGGGACTCTAAACCATAGCTCTGATACCATGACCTGTCACAGCCCCAAATTACACTTAACAATATAAATGACTTAATAATAAAATAATATTACAAAAGGCTGTTTACAGACAATATCCAGGATCGCTAGGTTTAGTGTTTGAAGAACAGTCCAACCCTACAAACTAATACAACTTCATAACTACCGGTCCTCACAATAGACTTTCAGCTACCTACCTGAGCTCTCAAATAAGCCTCAGCATCTCCAGTGGACTTACGAGCGGTCTACTTGAATCTAACCATAGCTGCTAGCTGTAATATCAGGGTGAAAGCAAGTAGTGAGCCAAATGCTCAGCAAGTGCTAAACAATATGATACAAAACATGAATCGAGATACATATGAAAGAATGACAATGTGAAGATAGAGCTAATAGCAATAAGAGATGAACTTTTGGGTGATGGCATCATTTGTTTGTAACAAAACATTTCCAAAATCATTTCTTAATCCAAAAACCATTTTATGACGCTACGGATTACAGCCGGTGATCAGCCGCGAAGTAATCCCGAACCTCGCTGGGTTCTAAAACATTAATGGGATCCCTAGGCAACTTTTAAGCCTACAATTTAAGTGTGGAAAGGACTCGCGTCTCAGTCCAGATCCACTATCTAAAGAAAACATTTGTCCCCCTTTGGGACTGAAAATTCAACTTTTAATCATTTCAAAAACTGATGCCGATTAATAATAAATTTCTTAAACAGGAAACATCTTCACTATTCTCAAGAAAACATTTATTGTCCTTTTGACAATTTGGCTTTTAAAAACTTTACAGTTTGATAAAATTTGATGCCAGGAATAATAACATTTCAAAAGCTCTTTAGGCATGAAAGGATCGAGTACTTCTTTAAGGAATTCTATGCCAAACTCAACAACAGTTGTACTAAGTTAAGGTTTATTGCCAGACGAATTGAACTATCAAGGTGAGGAAATCAATTCAGGGTTCAATGTAAAGGAACAATTTACTGATTTAAAGGAATAATCAGGGTTGAGTAACAATAGTTTAACAGAGGGAAATTCTAATGATTATAAGTAAGGGTACCAATCATTCCAATTTCGAAGGATTTCAAATAATAGGGTTATGATCAAAAATCAAAGGATTAAGATTACGAGATTCTTATTGATAGAAGAACAATCTTCTCACTAGAGGTTATCAAAGATGAATATCAATGGTTTAACAATCAAGGAAGAAAGTATTGTAAAAGAGTTCGAATCAATAAACCATAAATGTAGGAATCTCAACTAGGGTCACAATCATAGGGTATCAAAGAATTTCAATATTCGAGTATCATAGTAAGGGGTAATAAGAAAGTGTACAAATGAATCGTTATCTCAGGGTTTAATGAAAGGAAATGATAAACAATCGAAAATGGTGATATGATTCGAAGGGATTAACTTTCTCAAGTTCGCAAGGAAATTCGATAATGTATAATCAATAAGGATATTTAAAGACTAAGTCAAGGGGAATACAACAAGGTATATGAATGATTATTAAAGGTACGAAATGCTTTTAAATGAGTTTGGGGTGATCAAGGTATACCAATTATACTAACTCAAATCAAGCTCGGGTACTTATAACAATGGGCAATATCAAATTCAAGCAAGCTATCATGGTTCCAATAAGTATCTCAGGGTACTTGCATAACATATGATTAACAGAAGGAGTATGCTTGCATAATATCAATTCAACAAGGGGAAACACTCGCATAATGTCATTACGAAGGAAGAGTACACTTGCACAATATAAGTTTACAAGGGAATGACACTTGCCTTGAGAGGTTTGACTACACACGACTTATCTTGGGAGTGACGGGAGCACTACTCGACCTTGACGGCAAGCTTCCTATCTTCACTTGATCCTACAAAATAATAAGAATCCCTCATTACTACGGACTCTTATGACACCAAACAACCCTAACACCAAATGCACAAATTGACTCCAAGTAACGCTTGGTGTCTTATATTGCGTAAAACACTAAGTTAACACACAACACTATGCACATATACATATAGTAGCACCTTGGAGCACATAACACATATAGGTATACTCATACTATTATTTAGACTTGGTGCTTTATTCGGGACTTGAATGATCTCACTCTCAAATCTCCACAATTCCACTTGCGACACACTACTAAACTAGTCTCGACTCTTGAAGGGCCTACACTTGGTGGTTCCAATTCTCTTAGCCAAAACCTTGGCCTAACACTCTACTGACCTATATCTAAATGTAAACACTAGGGCTCACTCATGCCTCACTCATAGGGTCCACAAAACTAAACGCTAAAAGAAAGCGTTCTCACTTGCATGCTTATGGCGACACCTTAGGCAACTCTCGATTTTTAACACCACTAAAGCTCGAATATTCCTAACAAAAACTGACCTACTGGATTCTTAAGTCTATAAGCTAACTTGTGCACTTTGAATGACACTAAGGGCCTTCCTAGATTTTCTTGGGCCTAAGCTCAAAGTTGACACAACTCTAAATGAGTGTCCTGAAAACTGCCCTGTTTTGGACTAACTTAAACTCATTGGTTCTAACTCTAAACCTCCATGGTTCGACTTGAAACTCTTCCTTAAACTCCCTAGTATCAGTAGTAATCAATTCCTAATGAGGGCTTACTCTTAATCCAACTTTTTGACCTCCAAAACGTACTAAACTCAATCTGTCCCCTGTTCTGGCAGAATCTAAGTTTTGGTGTGTGCACCTCACTAAATGGTTGGGTTTCTCTAATTAATGGCTTCTGGACTCAACTACAACCCAAGTACTAACTCCCTGTGGCTTGGGCCTAACAATGCCTAAGAAATGCCCATTCAAAATCAACACACAACTCACATGCAAATCTGGAAAAATTTCAGGATTCTATCCTAGCCTTTCCACCTTAACTCCCACTTTAAAACCATGAATTAAATCTCAAACAAGGCAAATTTACTTCTATAAGACTCTAAACTAAGGCCTCAACCAAGAATGAAGATCATTCATGCCCTATAGCACCAACATGCAAACTAAAACTTAACATGCAACTCACAATGATCACAAAAACAAGTTTGACTAAATAATGGGATTATTAGCTCATAAATTCCACTTAAAATACTAAATTATTTCAAGGGCTCATGCACACTATATTTTAAAATCTAAGATCGAGTATGATATCAAGGAAATAATTCGTTTTTAGCCCATATAGGTCGAATTTAATCACAAGCCAAACATGCATGTATATTTTCGAAAAAGAGAGCATATATAGCTTGATCATTCTTGAAAATAATGCCCTATCTCTAACATGCAAAGTAAAACATGGCATTACAACTAGAAATCAGTAGCATGCAAGTGTTTTAAAGGAGTTTTAATCAAGGAAACACTTAGTTTATGCACATAAAAAGTATATCTCATGGAGAACTCTTTAATCCACATGAATTAAAGAGTTTCTCCTTGGAGATCACATAAAAACAAGACATGCAAGCATTAAACTTCATCTCCTAAGCATGGAACTTCTTGGAAAGTGTATTATATATTAATGAGTAGTGAAATTACACTAGAAAGGCAAGGATTTGTTGAAGAAAAAAAAATGAAGGGGATGGGGGAAGGGGTTTAGCCGAGAGGGAAGAGAAGAGAGGGAGGAGAGAGTGAGGTGAGGGTGGAGTGTGGAGTGAAAAATGAAATGATCATGACAACTTGTGCTTGTTTTATGGTTTTGATTTGATTAAATGTGAGTGGAGTTCAGAATTTACAAGAGTGCCCTTCTCCCAAAGCTAAGCCAAAAATGCATGTAAGGTTAGTTTGGTCTTTTGGTGGATAAAAGAGAGTTAGTGGGGTATGAATTGTCTTTTTAGCCCTTTAAGTTGAATGGGAGGGTATTTGCATGCATGGGTATTCATGTAAATTGCTAATTACTAAACTACTAATTTCAAATATTTATTTTTATAAAATAAAATAAAATTTCGAAAATTATAAAAGTTGTACCATAAAATAACTTGGATTTTTAGAAATTTTATGAGATCACTTTTGTGATTTGTGAATGAAATAATTTTAAAAAAAATAATTTTCCCAAGGTAAAGAATATTCTCTATTAATCAAGAATAAGAGAAATTAATAAAACTCTCGCTTTGAAAAATTCATATTTTAAATAAAGCAATTTATAATGCAGCAAATTCCATTCACACAAATATACAATCAATAAATATATTTATAGTCGGCTCTAATATTATACAGAGTTCGCAAATAATATTACACAAAATACCAGTCGTAACAGTTATTTTACGTTTCTATATGCATCACCATATCTGCTTAATTTGAAACCTGACCTCACATAAGAAAGCCATGCGATACCCTCGAATTGTTCATATCTGTTTTAACAAAACTCTTATTTCAGGATCATGCCTCCCAAAAAGAAGAACCCAACAACCACATCCACCACAAACCCAAATATTCTTCGACTACTGGAAACTTTGCAACAGCAAACCAATGCTATAGCTCAACAACAACTAACTCTTCAACAACGAATTGAAAACCAAGATAACCGTGAACCACACCAACCACCTGAACCACCAGTACCACCTAGACAAATTGTCACTTTCAAGGCTTTTCAGAATGTGAAACCACCTTCATTTCATGATACCACTGATCCAGTAATAGCTAACACATGGATCAAGGAGATGGAAAGGGCTTTTGAATTGGTACAGTTAGGAGACGATCAGAAGACGCCGTATGCTACTTACTTCTTGAAGGGTGAAGTCATCTATTGGTGGAAATCAGTAAAAGCTATGGAAGTCACTCAACAGGTTTCTTGGGAGAGATTTAAGGAGTTATTTCTGGACAAGTATTACCCTAAGTACATACAGAATCAGATGGAGCTCAAATTTTTAGAGCTGAAGCAAGGGAACATGACTGTATTGGAGTATGAGAAGAAGTTCACAGAGTTGTCAAGGTTTGTGACAAAGTATACCGGTACTGAGGAGGAAAAAGCGAAGAGATTTCAGCAAGGATTGGAGCCTTGGATCAGAGATAGAGTGGCTATGTTTGAGCTTGATACTTATGCGGGAGTAGTACAGAAAGCTGCTCTGATTGAGAATAATGGGATGCTGTCAAGGAAGGAAAGGGATAACAAGAAGAGGAAGGTTCCATTTTATGGAGAAAAATCTGAAGCGGGAAGTTCACAAGATCAGAATGTAAAGAGGATCGGATTCCAGAAGGGTGGAAATTTTCAAAAGAAGGGAAATTTGGGTAAAAGGCAAGAATCAAAGGGGAGTAGTCAGGCAAGCCAAGGGCAAGTTGGAGAAAATAAGTTCCCGAGACCGGAATGCAAGCACTGTGGAAGAAGGCACCCTGGATTATGTAATAAGCTGAGCATGACATGCTATAGGTGCAATCAGAAGGGACATTTGGCGAATGAGTACAAGATGCTGAAGCCAGGAGTTATGTGTTACAAGTGTGGGAAGACTGGACACATAGCTAGGGAGTGCAAGGCAACCGGACCAGTCAAAGCTTTAATGAACGTGGCAAGTACCAGTGCGAGCGTGCCAGCCGAGGTATTGGCATTACCTCCACCACCTACACCAACCCCGCAAGCAACAGCAAGGACATTTAATTTGAAGATGAAGGATGCTGTTCAGAATTCTAAGGTGATAGCAGGTAAACTTTTACTCTATAATGTCAAAGCTAAAGTATTGATTGATTCGGGAGCAACCAGATATTTCATATCAGAATCTTTTGTTGATAAGCTTCAATGTGATAAAATGATTATGAGTGAGGTAGTAAATGTGGTAATTGTGAACCAAGAGAAGATTCATGTGAATCAATTTTGTCCAAAGTGTGAGATTAATATTTTGTGGTATATGTTTTCAGCCGACTTGATACTCTTCAAGTTGGGTGAGTTTGACATAATTTTAGGCATGGATTGGTTAGGAGAAAATAGCGCTCAGATTAATTGTAAGACCAAGAAAGTGTATTTAAAGGCGAAGAGTGGAGAGAAGGTAGTATTCAAGGGGCAGAGGCAAGAGCAACTATTTCTTACAATCGTTCAGGCTAAGAAGCTACTTAGAAAATGTTGTGAGTCGTTCCTAGCTTATGTAGTGGATTCAGAAAGGATTCAGAAAAAGGCAGCCCTAACATAGAAGATATTCCTGTAGTTAACGAGTTTCCCGATGTGTTTCCCGACGAACTACCAGGTTTACCACCAGATCGACAAATCAAGTTCAAGATCAACCTTACTCCAGGCACGGAACCAGTTTCAAAGGCCCCATATAGGATGGCACCAGCAGAAATGAAAGAGTTGGCGAGCCAGCTACAAGAATTATTGGATAAGGGAGTGATACGGCCAAGTACGTCACCATGGGGAGCACCTGTTCTGTTTGTCAAGAAGAAAGATGGGAATATGCGGCTATGCATAGATTATAGAGAGTTGAATAAGGTAACGACCAAGAACCGCTACCCGCTACCAAGAATAGATGACCTTTTTGACCAGCTGAAGGGAGCAAAATACTTTTCAAATATCGATTTGAGATCGGGATACCATCAATTAAAGATCAAAGAAGAAGATATTCCCAAGACCGCATTCAGGACCAGATATGGGCATTATGAATTCTTAGTAATGCTGTTTAGACTGACCAACGCCCCGGCCGCATTTATGGATCTGATGAATCGAGTATTTAAGAAGTATTTGGACAAATTTGTCATGGTATTCATTGATGACATCCTTATTTATTCTAAGTCGGGAGAAGAACATAAGCAGCACCTCTGGATAGTATTGGAAATACTTCGTCAAGAGAGGTTGTATGCCAAGTTTACGAAATGTGAGTTCTGGTTAAAGGAAGTTCAATTTTTGGGGCATGTCATTGGAAATGAAGGAGTTAAAGTGGATCCGGTAAAGATTGAGGCAGTTATGAGTTGGGAGAGGCCAAAGACTCCTACGGAAGTGCGAAGTTTTCTAGGATTGATAGGATACTATAGAAGGTTCGTCAATGATTTTTTCAAAAATCGCTACGCCATTGACCAAGTTAACCAGAAAGAATCAAAAGTTTGAATGGAGTGCAGAATGTGAGGATAGTTTTCAAAAGTTGAAACAGAGATTGGTAACAGCTCTGGTGTTAGTGTTACCAGATGATCAAGGAAACTTTGTAATATTCAGCGAAGCTTCACATAAGGGATTGGGTTGTGTGTTAATGCAACACAGTAAGGTGATCGCATATGCGTCAAGATAGTTGAAACCGCATGAGTTAAAGTACCCGACGCATGACTTGGAACTAGCCGCCATAGTGTTCGCACTTAAGATTTGGAGACATTACCTCTACGAAGAGAAGTGTGAAATCTACACGGATCACAAGAGTTTAAAGTACATTTTCACTCAGAAGGAGCTCAATATGAGGCAGAGGAGATGGCTGGAATTGATCAAGGACTATGATTGCTCGATGAATTACCATCCTGGAAAGGCGAATGTTGTGGCCGATGCTCTAAGTAGGAAAGAGAGACTGAATAAGATGACAACACCAAAGGAATTATCTAAAGAAATCAAGAGATTAGAACTGGAACTTTGTGATTGTGGAAAAGTTAAGGAAGTTTGTCGCGCAATGAGTTTTCAGCCAACACTAGTGGAAAAGATAAAGAAATGTCAAGAAGAAGTAATGGAGAAAGAGAAGAATCAGTTATCTGGAGAGGAGATTAATACTCAAAGGGATGAGCAAGGGATACTAGGGTTTTCTTCCAGAATATGGATTCCTCATGTACCTGAATTAAAGAATGAGATCCTCCACGAAGCCCACAATTCGAAATTTTCAATCCACCTGGGAAGTACCAAGATGTATGGAGACTTAAAGAAGAACTTTTGGTGGCCAAATATGAGCGAGACGTGGCAGAATGGGTTGCGAAGTGTTATACTTGTCAGAAAGTGAAGGCAGAACATCAACGACCAAGCGGATTAATTCAGCCCCTGAAGATTCCGGAATGGAAATGGGAAAATATCGCTATGGACTTTATAGTAGGACTACCGCGAATGAAATCCGGGCATGACTCAATATGGGTTATAATTGATCGTCTTACGAAGTCAGCGCATTTCCTTCCAATTAACGAGAAGTCGTCACTGGACAAGTTAGTTCATCTGTATGTGCGCGAAATCGTACTAAGGCATGGAGTACCTGTGTCAATAGTTTCAGAAAGAGATCCCCGATTTAACTCGAGATTTTGGAAGCAATTTCAGGAATGTCTAGGCACAAAGTTGAATATGAGCACGGCGTACCACCCGCAGACTGATGGCTAGAGTGAAAGGACAATCCAAACAACTGAAGACATGTTGCGCAATTAGGCAATTAATTTTGTAGGAAGTTGGGACGACCATTTGCCGTTGATTGAATTCTCTTACAACAACAGCTATCATTCCAGTATCGACATGCCACCATACAAAGCTTTGTACGGGCGAAAATATAGATCACCAACAAGTTGGGACGAAGTAGGAGAAGGAAAGATTCTCAGCTCGGAATTGGTACAACAGTTACATGACTCGGTCAAGTTAATTCAGAAAAGGTTGCTTGCTGCTCAAGATAGACAGAGGAAGTATGCAGATCCAGCGCGTAAGGATGTTCGATTCCAAATGGGCGAAACTGTTTTGTTGAAGGTGTCACCTAGAAAAGGGTTGATGAGATTTGGCAAGAAAGGGAAGTTAGCACCTATATATATAGGTCCTTTTGAAATATTGAGTCAAGTGGGAAAGGTGGCCTACGAGTTGGCCTTACCACCTCAGTATCAGCATGTGCATAATGTGTTCTATGTGTCATTGCTTAAGAAGTATAATCCTGATGCTAGCCATATAATAGAATATGAACCTGTAGAAATTCAGGCTGACCTGTCATTTGTGGAGCAACCGGTTAAAATACTCGACTGGCAAGAGAAGAGCCTTAGAAATAAGTCAATAAAGTTAGTAAAAGTACTTTGGAGGAACCCTGAGGTCGAAGAATCGACTTGGGAGCTAGAGTCTGATATGCGTTCCCGGTATCCTCATCTGTTCTCTTAGATTCTGGGGACAGAATCCCTTAAAGGGGAGAGGATGTTACACCCGACATTTCTGTGTAATATTAATTGTAAATTTGGTGTAATTATAAAGCCGAATGCCAATATATTCAACTATTGTATGGTTGTGTGAATGAGAATTTCTGCGTCTTCAATTTTCGATATGTGGTATATGATTTTTCAAATCAAAAATTTATTTATTTCTTTTATTTTTTGATTTATAAGGAATATTTTAAACCTTGAATGAATTTCTTTTTAAAATTTATTTTGCTCAAAAATTTCAAAAGTAGTTTTATAAAATTTCCAAAAATCCAAGCTATTTTATGGTATAAATTTTATAATTTTTGAACTTGTGTTTTATTTTTTAAAATTAAATCTTTATAAGTATTAATTGTCATAATTAGCAAATTACATAGTTATCCTTGCATGCAAATCCTTTCTATTCAATCCAAAGGGGCTAAAGAGTCAATAACCACCCCACTAACTCTTATTTTCTAGCCAAATACCTTCTTTACCCTTGCATGCAAATTGAACCAAGTGCAAGTGGAAGGGTAATCATGTCAATTCCTATTTCCACTCACTTTTGTCAACACAAAAACCATAAAACAAGTAAAGACATGATCATTTCACACATCACTCACCACCACACTCATTCTTCTCTCCCTCCTCTCTCTCACTCTCGGCTACTCCCTCCTTCACTCTCGGCTTTTAGCCGAAACCACCCCCTCCCCATTTTTCTTCATTCCTCAACCAAGCTTCCACCCTCTATACAAGTAAATGTTACTTCCCATACCATGATCACTTATATTTCAAAGAGTTTTGAGTAGAAAGTTTAAGTTTTAAGGTTGCATGTAAAGGTTTTAGTTGAAACTCAAAGTACAACCTTGATTCTTGTGAGTTTAGGGTTGTTTTTGAGAGGACTACAAGGAATGGAGAAGTGCCAAGTCTTGAGAAGGAAACTCTTGATGATTAAATGGCCATTACCTTCCATTTCATTTGGCCATGACCATAGGGCATCCGAATGAATGGTCCTTAAGACTATTCTAGTTGCTTTGTTCAATTTTTGCATGTTTATGTGATAATGGCTTGAATTTTATGGTGAAAATTTGATGAAACTCCGTGCATGCTAACTGATCATCTAGATATAGCTCATGCTAGGCTTGCATGTAAATTTCTTGGTAAAACATTTTTAGAAAACATGTTGTTTGGCTTGCAAAACTCGAGGACATGCATGCATGTGAATTTCTCTTAGAATGTTATAAGATTTTGATCATTTGGAAAGATTTTGTTAGTAAGCTTTAATTTCAGTAGGATTAAGGTGTTAATATTGATTAATGCTCCTTGATGCATGGTAATAATTCGTGGTTATCTTTTATAAAAATGCATATCTTGTTGTTTCAAAAACTTGATGATTTGTGAGTTGTGAAGTGTAGTTTCTTTTATTTTGCCATAATTGTACCATAGGTAAAGGATGATCTCCACCAAAGTTATTTTGAGAATAAGGGATTTAGTTCAGTATATCACCATGTTTAAGTCTTGGTTTGGGTATTGGGTTGTTGGTAGTTGAGTTTGTCAAGTCAAAACCTTGGAGAAAGGAGGTTATAGTTTCTGCAGAAAATCAGTTTAGTACCCTGAGGTTTAGAGTGAGTTTTGACCATGTCGTTGATGTGCACTTTGAGGCCCAAGCCACCAGAAGTTATTATTGGGAGTATATAAAAGGTTTTAGGTGTTGTTTGGAGGTTTGCATGTCATTTGGTTAGGTGCACAAGTAGAATAACAAAATCTATCCAGCAGGGGACAGTTTTGTTGCAACTTAGAAATAGAGAGATTTGACCATGTCATGGGTAGGCCCTCATTAGGCCCTGTTGGGCCTTAGTTAGAGGGAGTGTCAGAGAAGTTTGTCCAACCATAGTTCATAGGATATGATTTAGAACCATGTGTCAGAAGTTAATTCAAGTCAGGGCGTTTTCTGCCCAGAAAAATAGGGGAACCTTGGACTTTTAGCTTAGGGCCAAGAAGGCCCAAGCTAGGCCCTTGAGCCACATAAAGTTTGTGAGATGCCCTTAGGTCAGGAGAGTCTTGTGTAAAAGTTTTGAAGGAACACTTGTAGTTTAAGAGTGTCTAATGCACTCAAGAAACTATAGTTGTCATTCTGAAATTTGCACCAGTGAGCACTTTCACTTATCACATAGTTTTAGAACACTTAGGAGTGAGATTTAGGTTTACCACCATAGTTTTAAGATATTATAAGGTCAGTAGAGCAAAAGGCACAAGTGAGGGTCAATAGGTTTTGGATAGTTTAGTAAAGGCAGATCGAGTTAGGAAGCCAAAATTTGAAGACTTTGTCTAGTTTAGCGACCAAGTGACTTAAGTTGTGAGTCGAGATCATCCAAACCTAGTGTTACATTATGGTGTATATGGTGTTATTTTGTATTAATATATGATATGTGATTATGTGGCTATGTGTGTACAATTATAATTTAAAAGTGAATATAAAATTAAGTGCATATAGGCCTAAGTGCCATCCGTGTTTAATTTCGGGTTGTAAATAGGTTTAGTTGGTGAGAGTATATTATAATGAAGATTATTATTGTTTATGTAGGATCTCGAGACGAGGGAAAACTTGCCATAAAGGTCGAGTGAAGCTCCAGTTGCTCCTACCAGTCAGACCATACTAGCCTTTCTCAAGGCAAGTGATTCAACTTGTCCTTCGTATTTACTGCTAATAGTTCACACATTGCTGCAACTATCCTGTGTCATTTGATATAGTAAATCAAGCGTATCTTATGTTTATCTTTGAATTATATAGAGATGCCATGAACCCTCGAGTACGTATTGCAAAGTGGTCTTATCATGATAGTATATTCAAGTAATTCGAATGCCATGATAAAAGAAAAGGGCAGTTATAACTCTTGGTTGATTTTCTTGATTAACATGCTGATGATTCCTAAGTATTGATATCTCATCCTGATACTTGAACCCCTATAGAACCTTACCTTGAACCCTGAAAGTCAGATACTTATCAAAGTGATTCCTCATTGATTGATACCCCTATTTCTTATCCTAAAGCTTGACAATTCTGATATATCCTGAGGTAAAGATCATTTCTTCATACCTTAACACCCTTAATATTCATGAAGCTTACCTCCTTGATGATCCAGCACTTGAACCTTGATGAGAAACAATTACTTTAAGCCCAATTTGGCATTTCCCTTCATGATATCCAATAGCCTCACTAAATTCCCTTGTCTAAACTTTGATATATGAAAACCATTCAGTTACCCTAATAGAGTATAGTTTTGTGATTCATGGCTCTGAGAGTTAGTACCATTTCCCCGTGTTTCGAGTTGATCTATAATCCCTTGATAAAGATGTTTACTCTAAAAAGAGATTTTGTTATAATTCGACATCAGTTTTTGAAATAAATAAAATGTGGGTTTTCAGTCCCAAAGGGGGATAAATGTTTTCTTTGAATAGTGGATCTGGACTGAGACGCGAGTCCTTTCCACACTTATATTAGGCTTAAAAGTTGCCTAGGGATTCCCATTAATATTTTAGAACCCAACGAGGTTCGGGATTACTTCGCGGCTGATCACCGGCTGTAATCCGTAGCGTCATAAAATTGTTTTGATTAAACGGTATGATTTTGAAATTGTTTTGATACAAACAAAATGATGCCATCACCCAAAGTTTTATCCCTCATTATCAGTGGTTATGACTTTCCATTGTCATTCTTTAATGTATATCTCGATTTATGTTTTGTATCATATTGTTTAGCACTTGTTGAGCATTTGGCTCACTCCTTGCTTTACCCTGATATTACAGCTAGCAGCTATGGTTAGATTCAAGCAGACTTCCCGTAAGACCTATGATGCTGATGCTTATGTTCGAGCTCAGGTAGAATAAGTGATAGTAGTTTGTGTGAGGACTCGGTATTTAAGATCAGATGTAATAGTTGGTAGTGATGGGCTGTTCCAAACCCTAAACTGTAAGATCTTGGATTTGGTTATGTTATTTCTTTTAAAATGTTGTAATAGCTATATTTAATCTGCTGTTCAAGTTGGGGTGTGACATAAATATTCAAAGTAAAACTAGGGTTTGAAGTTTTATACCTTCCTTGAAGCTTTTAATCCATGAAAGATACTTGGAATGCCCATGGAAGCCTTAATCTATGCTTAAGCTACCTTGACATTACAAATAAAATAAAGAATCAAAAATTTGTTCTTGAAAGTTACTATTCACCCTAAACTAAAATGATTTATTTGAGCTAGCAAACCTTGGATTCAAGCACTCAAACTACTTGCTCTTCTTAGTTATGAAATATAAAATCCAAGGAAATAAACCTCTTGAATTATGATTGAGTGGAGCTTGGGTTTGGAAATTTTTCTTCTGGCTTTTCTTCAAAAAACCGTGAGCAAGGAGATGGGGGGGGAGAAATGAATGTGTTTGCTTGGTTGCTTCCTTTTGTTTATTTAATTAAATTGTTACCATGGTAAAAATTGTGTGGCTTATAATCAACCAACAAATCCTTCCTATTTGGTCATGCTTATGTCATCCACTTATGTCATCTTCCCACACTTATCTTCTTCTTGTTGGTGTGATGACATCATCATCATTAACCTCTTTGATTAACTCCTAATTACTTGGCTAATGATCGCTGATCTGTTATACGGTTCACTTGACTTTCGTTCTCGTTTATCGTTTGAGGGATCATACCCGGGATCTTATTACTTGGGTTCCCTTAACCTTTCTCAATACATTATATTCCTTTTATGATCCCCTCTTATAATCCTTGAATTTAAATCCTTTTTATCTTGTTACCTTATACTCAATTCTTTCGGTATCTGGTGGATTTTCGGGAAAATTAAAGTGTTCGAATTTGGATTCTGACGATCTTTACATACACTTATATACCATATAGAGTACTAATAAGATCTCAGAATAACAATAAAAGAACCTCTACAAAGTGAGGCATGAAAAGTTTTCTTATTCAGCATAATCAGCAAAATCACTATTCATAAGGGTTACAAAAAGTCCAAAATTTTGGGGTTATTACACTCTCCCCTCCTTAAAAGGATTCCGTCTCGGAATCAGATAGAAAAAGAATAGGGATACTCTCTTAGAATTGCACTTTCTAACTATCCAGTAAATTTTCCCACATTGAGGTTCTATCAACAAACTCTGACTAGTTTGATAACCCTTCTCCTAAGCACTTGTTCCTTTTCAATCTATAACCTTTCCCGGTTGCTCCATATAGGTTACATCTGGTTGCATGTCTATGCGCTTATATGCCCCTATTTGTCTGGCATCCGGATTACACTTCCTTAACATCGATACGTGGGACACGTTATGAATTTGCTACAGGTTCGGGGGTAGGGCTAACTCATATGCTAACTTCCCAATACGTCTTAATATCTCCAAGGGTCCAATAATTCGTGGGCTTAGCTTTCCTTTCTTTTCGAACCTCATCCATTCTTTCCAAGGGATACCTTTAAAATTACTAGGTCCCCTATTTCATACTCTTTGTCCTTTTGAGTCAAATCAGCATACCTCTTTTATCCATCCTGGGGTTGCTATCATCCTTCTTCTGATTAGATCCACTATGTCTTTGGTCCATGGGACCACTTCGGGTCCGAGCATCTTGTACTCTACAACTTCATCCTAACATAAGGGAGATCGACATTATCTTCCCTAAAGGATCTCATAAGGCGATATCTCGATACTGGCATACGATCCTTTATCGTAAGAAAACTCAATCCGCGTTAAGTGATCATTCCAAATTCTTTCAAGTCTATTGCACAGACTCTCATCATAGCTTCTAGCACTATAGCTTTTGCTTCTCAATACCCACTCTTTTCCAGTTCGTAATCGTTACTATCTTCCGTACATAATACTATACTGGTTACACCTTTGCTCGTTAGCATTCTATAACCTTTTAATACATGCGTCAACCTTAGTATCACGAATGTGTTTCCATTCCGAATACCACCATACTCATACTACTCCTTTTCTAACTACTTCTATCTTTGAAAGCTTGATCCATCATATAGAGTTAAAGGAATTTGTTGAGAGATCACTATGATCATGAACACTCGTTCTATTGCATAGTTAGTATAGAAGGTGGCCAACCTTTAGTACTTGACAAGCAATTAAACAACATGTGGTATCCTACTAGGCTTCTATCACACAGATAGATAGTCATTCGGCAATACCTCCCCTTCTGGAAGGGTTGTTCTTCTCAGCTTATACAAAATGAAAAGGAGAGAAAAGAATGAATTGAAGAGAATTGTATATATATAAAATATACTGCCACAAAATATCTGGCTTGGAATCTACCTCTGAACTATAGAGGTTTGTCATAGTAGAACAAAACATATACGTATATATATCAACATCAGGTATTATAACATCGCAATTTATGTGCCTGAATATTTACTATTCCGTCCATCGTCCTATGGACCCATGCTCTCGCTCGAGCTTATAAACAATCACCGTTGAAACTCCCTCGACAGCGAAAATCGAATCTGGGCTTTCATTCTAGACATCATCGTTACTAGAATTCTATGCTTGCACCGCAACCTTCCTCGTATAGTAATACGACTCTCTATTGATAGGAAGGAATAAGTATTCAATAGGTAAATAATCGACTTAATTAGTCTATTAACGATAACTTATACATCACCACAACCCGATTAGTGGTACCCAATCTCAACATCCATTACACTACAACTCTCACGGTTGTAATCGGCTCATTATTCAAAGAATCGTTGCTGCGTTACTAGGGTCCACCACTGACTTACTGTCGTCATTCGTTTTCTTTGGAATCTTAATAGCTAACCATACGGAGTCCATACCTGTTGTATCAAATTCTTCTAAAGAGTTAACATAATCACCATTCATAATTCATGAAGAACACTCCAGATCCTGACGTATTTTCATGACATGAAGCAGATAAAATTGCAGAAGAGTTTCAATCAAAGCAACGATAGCAGGTTAATACCATTATTAACCATATGTCTTTATTGGGAGACATGAAGCTCAAGGGTTCATTTAGTCCTTTCATAACATGGTCCTGGTTTATCTCAAGATAGGACCTTCTAAGATATGTAGCCCGCTCACAGCGATAACGTGAATTAAATCTTTACCAAACTACTATTATGGTTGAGTATCGCACAATCATCAGAAGGAATGTCAATCTTTCACACCATAATACCACCTTCATGGCTTTAACCATCATTACTGTATTCCTCTGGCACGAGCGCTTATAATTGTCCTCTTACACTTAAAGTGCCGGCCACCTCTTTGGCCTTTCCTGATAGTAAAATTTCCTTACAATCAATGTCATTTTAACCACCTCTAACTAAATTTTCTACCTCATTTCAATCACTGCTTATGTAAAAATGCTTTTCTTAAGTCCTGGTGAGAAAGAAAAAAAATTCACCATTTTTCCATAAGTCATTGCCTTAGTCTTTAGATGTGAACATTGTCATAACTGACTCTCGATCATACTTCGGACGTCTCTTATCTTGGATCCTTCCTGTTTTCACCAATCCCGACCCTCATTGGGTCGATCTATACATCCTTATGGTGCAACACGTGCCCACCTGGCATTATTATAATTTACTCCATTTTTCCTTTATCAAAATTCTATTCTTGAGAACTTCGAATATTACCTTTCTCCTTATAAAATCTCTAAGGTTATCCTTAAACCGATCCTCTTGTATTCCCTAGATACAGGGCATATCAAAATATCATTTACTAATACTAGAATCCATTGTTTATACATTTCTGAAAAATTTCTTCACTGATCATCAAAGGTTGTTGTTACCTTAATCCTTTCCGATTCATACTGTCAAAACTCATATTGTCCCTATTAAGGGTGAAATGCCAACTTCATGCATTCCCCTATGGTTCATCTTAAGTTATCAAAGTTATATCCTTAATTCCACCTTTAAAAAGGTACTTGCATCCTTACATGGATAAATCAAGTCATATATCCCTGATAAGGGTATCTTATTTAATCATTCCCATCTCGATAGTCTATGCCTAATTTCATAATAATATCCTTATCTAAAATGAGGTCAATCCATATGGCCTCCAAAAGATAACAACGGTTATCCACTTTTCTTGCCTGATTGGGTAATGATAACAAGGATGTTCTGGAAGATATTGGTCGTGTTCAACGTGAACTTCTTTTTACTAAATCCTCATTTACTTTTGTTGTTTATCTCAACAGTCATCTCAATGTTGAGATATCTTCTATACTTGGTGTCTCCCTTTTTGGGTATCAATTGACATGCGTTACTTATATTTCACATTCTTGAAGTTCACTTCCTTCATCCAATTTTCCTAATTTCTTACTTTCTTGTCTCCTCAGTCTATCCGCGTCTCATTATTTATCCTTCGAACTATCTCAAGGTTTCCTCGAATCCTCCCAACTTACAGGGGATAAAATATATGTATCTCTTATGCCTTCAACCATCAACTTTAACTTATGGTAAATCACCCTCATCCTGACAAATATATATTTTTCTATTTCTATTGCTACGAGTCTTTAGGGTTTCCTCATACCCAACTCCCTTATCATTCCTCAAACTCTATTGTCTTTATTTTCCTTTCCACTTCAGTTTCTTTTTATTTTCTTTTCTATTACAATCATTTCATGAACCCACTACTCATTGACTTCAAACATCACGTCATTCTGGGATTCTTGTCATCAGAATGAATCTTGACAACTTTTACAACTTAGCTTCATAATTCATCATACTCGTCCTCCTTTGTTATGGCTCTAAAGCTTTAACACTATCTCCATAACCTTGGGAATTACTTTCCCGAAAAAAATTGACTGAACTTTAATCAGTTTATTCTAACCTCTGGCTCCGTGCCTTTCTCTTAGGAGGGTAAGTGACAGAAATAGTCTTTTGTGATTCGTCCATCATTTAGAATCTCAAATGATTCCTATATTTCCTTTAGCTAGGCTCCCGCCTCTACTGGGTTCGCTTGTTCCTTGGAACTCTGAGAGCTTAGCGACTTAGAGGTCCTGAAAGAATTTCCCACCGCACTGTCTCCTCAGGGTGGTGGTTGGGGATAATAGTCTAAGTTCTTTTTTAGACAGGTCCATGAATTTCCGTATAGGAGCACCTTCTCGGGTCTCCTTATCTTGCTCGACTTCTGTTTTCTCAGTATAAAATGTTTCATCCTTCTCCCATAATCAGGGTTATCTTATACGTTAAAATCCTTTTTTTTCATTTCATTATATTATGGGTTCTTTCTTTCTTGATGGCGACCTCCCTGACTATCACATTTAGGGTTTGCCCTAAATCTTATTCCTCGAACTATGGCTTGCATCTGAGATCTCGTCCTTAAGCCCTTGAACATTTGGAACCCAAATTCTGTAGGAATACCTTATTATTCCCTTATCATCTTTCTCAGTATTAATCTCTTCTCCAGTCATTGGCTTTCTGCCTTCATTCATCATTTTTTTGGCACCATACGATCTTTTCCAATAATTCGGGCTGCATTACAATCTCAAACAGCTTTTAAGTACCGGCTCCAGTTACCTTCACTTCTATTTTCATTTTTTTTTTTCAAAATCTCTTATCAACTCTCCCAAAGACATTTTCATCTTGAGTCTCTCTTTTATACTAAGGGCATTAGCCACCATTTTGGCTTTCCCTGGATGATAAAGAATCTCTTAATCTTAATCCTTGATTAGCTCTAACCACCTCCTCTGGCGCATGTTGAGCTCTTTCTGCATGAAAATGCACTAGAGCACTTATGGCTTGTGTAAATCTCGCACTTCTCTCCATACAAGTAGTGCCTCCAATCTTTAGGGAAAAACTATTGCCACGAGACCAAGCTCATGGGTGGGGATATCGAATTTTATATTCCCTTAATTGTCTTGACGCGTACGCGATTACCTTGTTGTACTGTATAAGAAGCACCCTAATTCCTTATGCGAAGCATCACTACACATCACAAAATCTCCTTTTCCATCCAGCAACAACATCATAGGGGCCGTCACCAACCTTTGCTTCAGTTTTTAAAAGTTGTTCTCGTATTTCTCTATCCATTCGAACTTCTCACTCTTGCGAGTAAGCCGCGTTAAAGGGGCTACTATATTTACAAACTTGAACGAACCTCCGGTAGTGATCGGCCAATCCTACCTCTGGTAGTTGTTCTAACCATGGTTATCAATTCCTCAGCGACCATATCTTCAGTCTTGTTAGGATCCTCCATGAGATCCTTCTCAGTAGCAATCCCTTCTGGGACAACATCCTCAACCGCTACATCCTCAATATTAACATCATCCAGTCCCACATTAGGATGCTCTATCGGATCCGCAATCTGATCTCCAATAAGTAATAAAACATCATCGCGTTGTTGCTCCTCAACCTCAGGGTTCGGAGTCCCGCTACCATATACGATAACGAACTACGCTTCTATCACGTTATTTATAAGGTTTCCCATAAGGGTTTTAACTGTCAGTACTACGTTAGGTAGTCTGACTATGAACTTGGCAAGAGTTCTTATTATCTTAGTGAACTTATTATTTTAACGTCACATCATCTCTGAGGTTTATAACGCTTGGCTCTGATACCATTTTTGTAACACCCCCAAATCCGGGGTCGGGGATTCGGGTTGTTACGAGTTCCATTTCCATTATCAATACTTAATCTTAACAGTCAACCAACTACTGCATACTGTGACCCCATAATATACACACACACCACAAGTTATAGTTTCAGAGATGAATACCAAAAATAACACAAGTCATTTTATTCCACAATTATAAACCATTTCACCTTAAAAAGAGTTTCTGAATAATTTACATATTCCTTTCCATTATTACAATTCATAAATATACATAAGTCTGGTACATCAAAAGTTGAAATCCTAGCCTATTGATAGATCCTACCTCAGCTACAACGACATCAACGCCTACAGGAAACTGCGGAACGTTTCCTATCCGCTCGCGAATTGGGAGCTTGATCCTGTTCATCTTGTCTATCTGTTGTTGTGTGATGAAAGAAGAAAGCAAGGGTGAGCAACAAGCCCACCGAAATAATATGTATAATAATTAACAATATATGAGCATTCTCATAGTACTCATGAAAGTCTTGGTCAAGAAGATATGAACCAAGTTTGATATCTTAATGCGACCTAGTCGCAAAATATTTAGTATATATGTACATATACTTTTCAAAATCTTGGATGTCCTCTTCCATGCATAATAAACACAGAGTTCCAATTTATAACTGTATAAAAATATCGTTGGAAGGTGATCTCATATATCTAACCTTGTCTCAACGTTTTTGTGAAAATCTTTGTCATGCATAAGATAATCATTAATCAGATATAAGTTGAAAAGATGAAGTTACAAGATACTCCAATATACTTATATCTTTTCCGAATACTACTTGAACTACCACCGTTTAAGGTATAATCAGTTTCAAAAGTTCATCACATAGATGAGACTACAAGAAAAGACTTGGATAGATTCAATCTTTAAAATATCATTATAAATAATGAAGCTACGAGATACTTCATTAAGTCCCGATATATATATACACCTATATATATACATTTCATACACTCCTTGAAAACCTCTGTTATGAAAATTATAAATAGAGTTGCAATATCCAATGAATTTGGAAAGGAGAAAACCTTGGCATAAACCTTGATATCTTGCTGATCAGGCAAAGATACAAATAAGTAACCTTTTCTACTAGTAGATGGACGAATTCCCCACTGGTCATCACCCTAGCCGCAATAGGACCTTATGCTGGACTGCCACTCAGCCACTTACGCATTTGATGGACTCCCACTGAGCCACTTACACTTTCATGGACGCCCACTGAGCCCATGTTGCTTATGCCGACTTAATAGATGGACTTACTTCCCGAACGTTGGGTAAGTAATCAATTCATTTATCAAAATAGCAACCTCGTTGCGAATGTAAAATACACCACAGAGCCGGATCCCTCAGGTTTTGAGCCAGTATTTAAATCCCCTTTGAAAGGAAGATCTTAAATATAAAAAATGAGTTTTGAGATCCGCTCTAACTATTAAAAATCATTTTGAAGTGAATTTTTTTTAAGAATGTTTGGAGTAATGTTGATTTAATGAAATAAATCAGTCCCGATATATTAGAAAATATCTGAATATTATTATTTAAATAATATTCTCATAAGGATAATCTCTATATAAATAATTTGAAGTAGATGTTTTAAAACTCATACTTGAAATGAATAATAAATAACCAAAGGTATACTTATACGAAGTACGATCTTTATTTGAATTATCGAAAATAAGTTTGATTATCGAAACATTATTCTTTAATAAAATAAAGAATATTATTTAGTAAATAAGCGGAGTCATAAGTCCTCCAATGAATATTCAAAATAATATTCATTAAATAGAATAAACAGAGTCCTAAGTCCTCGAATGAATATTCAAGATAATATTCATTAAATAAAATAAACCGAGTCATAAGTCCTCGAATGAATATTCAAAGTAATATTCATTAATAAAAATAAAGTTATCGAATAAACCTTATTCGATTAATAGTTTTGAAAACTATATCTATATATATATATATATATAAATATATATAATATACTCGGGAACATCGACTCCCGATTTTAGAAAATGCTCACCTTTGGGTCCCCTATACTAAGGGTATACGCAACTACTGCTTATCTCTAGCATAGGTATTATGCAATTATAAGCATTGGAATCAACAGATAGATATCAAGATTACGAAACAGACATGCATATAAACCATATCAGCATGCTCCAATATATCGCAAGATTTGCTAATTAACCATCATGCATGTATCACGAGATAATGCATATACATATATACATAACAACAACAGTATAATGGGTAGAAAACTTTCCTGAGTGTTCCCGGATAGACTTAAGCTTAGAGTGGGTCCGATAACCTATGAACAACAACATAAGTCGGAATTAAACCCCGGTCGCTTAAGAAACTAGACTTTAACCAATTGAACCCTAACATTCGCTTATGGTCACTTCTACGCTTAACGAATCACATAAGTCATTCGAGTACCCTCGGCTCCACCATTTTTAATAAATTGACCATTAAGAATTTTAAGGCGATTCTTTCGCGAATACCCTACCAACTGCCTAATCCACTTTACATAATTGTTTCATACTCCAATTAGTCATTTAAGGGCCTTAATCAAGGTTTTAAAGTAAGGCGAGGGCTAATGGTTCGTACGCGAAATGTCGTTACTTAAAACGGTCGTTTCTCCTAAACCGTACATCAGATTCAAGCGACCACATATCAAAACGAAGCTCGTAACATGAACTATCTAATAATGGCAATTGCCAAAACTTAACAGTGAGTTCACGGGTCCTAATTGTAAGAACAAAAACAGTCTAAGGTAAATCAGGCATTACGACGGCTATGTTTATGTGATTTCCCAAATTTTACCAAATCATATCAATCCAACTACCAAACAACAACAATTCAAGATAAACATCAATGCTACTGATTTCAGTCATAATAAACCCAAGAATCTCAATTTAATCCAATATCATACTATCTTCAAATTCAACCAAACTACTAAATCAAACAAGGTTCAATTCATGCTTAAACATTTAAACTACTACTCCTCCATTAACAATCATCAACACCTAAATTAAAATCCAAGCACTACAAACCCAACCAAACTTTAAACACACAAGCATCATGTTTATCATGAACTATATTAATCAAAACCACTCCTAAATATTCAAAGTAAAACTAGGGTTTGAAGTTTTATACCTTCCTTGAAGCTTTTAATCCATGAAAGATCCTTGGAATGCCCATGGAAGCCTTAATCTATGCTTAAGCTACCTTGACCTTACAAATAAAATCAAGAATCAAAAATTTGTTCTTGAAAGTTAATATTCACCCTAAACTAAAATGATTTATTTGAGCTAGCAAACCTTGGATTCAAGCACTCAAACTACTTGCTCTTCTTAGTTATGAAATATAGAATCCAAGGAAACAAACCTCTCGAATTATGATTGAGTGCAACTTGGGTTTGGAAATTTTTCTTCTTGTTTTTCTTCAAAAAACCGTGAGCAAGGAGATGGGGGGGGGGAGAAATGAATGTGTTTGCTTGGTTGCTTCCTTTTGTTTGTTTAATAAAATTGTTACCATGGTAAAAATTGTGTGGCTTATAATCAACCAATAAATCCTTCCCATTTGGTCATGCTTATGTCATCCACTTATGTCATCTTCCCACACTCTTTTTCTTCTTGTTGGTGTGATGACATCATCATCATTAACCTCTTTGATTAACTCCTAATTACTTGGCTAATGATCGCTGATCTGTTATACAGTTCGCTTGACTTTCATTCTCGTTTATCGTTTGAGGGATCATACCCGGGATCTTATTACTTGGGTTCCCTTAACCTTTCTCAATAAATTATATTCCTTTTATGATCCCCTCTTATAATCCTTGAATTTAAATCCTTTTTATAATATTACCTTATACTCAATTCTTTCGGTATCTGGTGGATTTTCGGGAAAATCAAAGTGTTCGAATTTGGATTTCGACGATCTTTACATACACTTATATACCATATAGAGTACTAATAAGATCTCAGAATAACAATAAAAGAACCTCTACAAAGTGAGGCATGAAAAGTTTTCTTATTCAGCATAATCAGTAAAATCACTATTCATAAGGGTTACAAAAAGTCCAAAATTTTGGGGTTATTACACTCTCCCCTCCTTAAAAGGATTCCGTCTCGGAATCAGATAGAAAAAGAATAGGGATACTCTCTTAGCATTGCACTTTCTAACTATCCAATAAATTTTCCCACATTGAGGTTCTATCAACAAACTCTGACTAGTTTGATAACCCTTCTCCTAAGCACTTGTTCCTTTTCAATCTATAACCTTTCCCGGTTGCTCCATATAGGTTACGTCTAGTTGCATGTCTATGCGCTTATATGCCCCTATTTGTCTGGCATCCGGATTACACTTCCTTAACATCGATACGTGGGACACGTTATGAATTTGCTACAGGTTCAGGGGTAGGGCTAACTCATATGCTAACTTCCCAATACGTCTTAATATCTCCAAGGGTCCAACAATTCGTGGGCTTAGCTTTCCTTTCTTTTCGAACCTCATCCATCCTTTCCAAGGGATACCTTTAAAATTACTAGGTCCCCTATTTCATACTTTTTGTCCTTTTGAGTCAAATCAGCATACCTCTTTTATCCATCCTGGGGTTGCTATCATCCTTCTTCTGATTAGATCCACTATGTCTTTGGTCCATGGGACCACTTCGGGTCCGAGCATCTTGTGCTCTACAACTTTATCCTAACATAAGAGAGATCGACATTATCTTCCCTAAAGGATCTCATAAGGCGATATCTCGATACTGGTATACGATCCTTTATCGTAAGAAAACTCAATCCGCGTTAAGTGATCATTCCAAATTCTTTCAAGTCTATTGCACAGACTCTCATCATAGCTTCTAGCACTATAGCTTTTGCTTCTCAATACCCACTCTTTTCCAGTTCGTAATCATTACTATCTTCCGTACATAATACTATACTGGTTACACCTTTGCTCGTTAGCATTCTATAGACAGGAAAAGCACTAGTGGAAGCTGCCAATTTCTTGGAGGCAGATTGGTTTCTTGGTTTAGCAAGAAACAGAAGTCAATTTCCACATCAACTGCAAAAGCAAAATATATTGTTACAGGAAGCTGTTGTGCACAGATTCTTTGAATGAAGAATCAGTTACTGTATTATGGGTTAGAATTTTCTAAAATCCCTATTTACTGTGATAATCAAAGTGTTATTGCTATGACTAGGGTAATCCAGTTCAACACTCAATGATAAAGCACATCAGCATTAGGTACCATTTCATAAGGGAACATGTGATGGAAGGTACAGTGGAATTGTATTTTGTTCCAACAGATCAACAACTAGCAGATATCTTCACAAAACCACTATGTGAAGCTACTTTTACAAGACTGGTAAATGAACTTGGAATGGTTTCAGGTTCTTTCTCTAAATCTGCTTAGTTTTTCTTCTCATGCATCAGACTTTATAATCAGTGTTTACAGATTGTTTTATTTTCATATAATCTGTGCTTAAATTGAAATTCATTAAATACTGATTGTTATCTGATGTGGATCTTTAAACTCTGATAGTGTTTTGAATGTTCTGTGACTATTCAATCCAATGAGGATAACTGTGCTAGATGCTGACCTAGTAGTCTTTAACATACTAGTAATCCCATATTTGAATTAGTTGTTTATGTGGAAACTCATTAACACAAGCAAATTCTGATTTTGAGCTTAGTCAAGTTTACTTTGTGTATCTTATTACTAAGTCACAAACTAGATTCTTGCTTCTTATCTGTTAGATTCTGATGTCAGTAAATCTTAGGATGAAGTAAATGCTGATAAGCCTCACTTATCAAAAGAAAAGAAAAGAAAATGAAATAAAAGTTAGGTACTCCTTTGAGATCTAGAGTAAATATGTGGAAGGGAAGACCCAAGTGCATTGCTGGTATTAAGTAATGTGCATTAGAAAAGAAAATAAATTTTCTTGGTGACTTTTCACATGCTCTGATTACTGGAGAAATACTCTGACAACAGCATAAATTCTGATAAGCAGTCGTGACTCACTTACAATGAGAAGCCACTGTAAAAAGGAATTTCAAAAGATGCATAAAATGAGCACAAATAGTTGAGGTGGACTCTTGCATAAATTTGTTCTATAGTAGACTTCATGATTGATGACAGATTTTAAGCACTTTTCTTAGTTATGCCTGATTTCTAAGATGTACTAAAGTTTATCAGACTTTAATCTTTATCTGATATTTTGTTGAATGCACACACTTTCACTCCATATGAATGATGAAAATTATTGTGGTGATTAAGTTGTTTTTGACAAACAGTTAAGTATCAGTTGTATAAATTCTGAGGACAAGTCATGATGGAAGTTCTGATGATTAAACTCTGAAGGAAACAAGTCAGTATTTGTATGAAGAATCACAGAAAAAGATATTCACTTTTTTTGAGTTCATAAGCCATATTCTGATGATTGTTAAAATCTAATATAAGTTAAGTTCTGATATTAAATCCTGATGGAATCCTTGATGCTTATGTGGCATTACTCTTTCTTGACTTATCTGTGGTAAAAACTGAAATAGTCATATTTAAATCAGAATATATTTTGGTAATAAGATAAAAACAGTCATTATCATTATGGGTTAGTGATAAATATGTTTGTCTTGAAAAACTGCATGTGTATAGTAATTATTGTTTATTTTACATGTTCATTAACTCTTGCTTTAACTTTTTACTGACTGTTATTATTACACATCGGTCTAGGGAGACAAGGCATCATTATTTTTTACTCTTAATCGTTAAACAGTCCTCGCGTCCCTTGGTATTCCATTGGCTATTTAAACCGACTATTCATCCCAGCCAAATCATCTTCCATTTTCTCACAAACTCACTCTCTCTTTTAATTCTCATCATTTTTGTTCTTCATAAACAAAAATGGTTCTTTTCAACTTGTTCATGAACTATGAAACTTTCAACATAGAGTTGAGTTGTCATGACTGGCAACAGGAGTGGCATGTCACCGCCATTTCTGAAGAGCTCTGGAACTCTGTTCCACAAGAGGTTCACACAAACCTCTTGTTCTTTTCGATGGACTACCAGCTTCATCTTGATCGATTGGAAGAAGAAAGGAGAGAGGCTCTCCTTCAGCAAGAACGAATCATCCGTCTTGCAGTGCTCTTTGTTAGCAGCAGGAGGAACTAGTCGATAGGTTTTTTTAGACTAGGACTAAGGCTGTTGATGTTAAGATTCTTAGACTAGGACTATCTTGTAATTTTTGCATGTAATCTATAAATTTCATGAAATATACTCATTTGATATATTAATGAAATTTCCCTTAATTGCAAGATTTAGTCTCTGTTTCTCTCATATTATGTGACTGTGCATGTTCTAATTGTAATTTGTTAATCTTTACTTCATCTATTTCAACTTTATCCTTTGATGAATGTTTTGTTTACAATTATGGTCAATAATAAATTTTATTGATTTGAGGAAACAGTTGTAGCACAGGTTCATGCATCAGAACCTGTGATAGTTGAAGCTGAGAATGTTACTTCTCAGACAGAAACAATAGCTCAAAGTTCTGATACTTTGAAAAGAAAGAAATTTGTAAGTTCTGTTACTGTTAAAGCAACTCCTTCATTGGCAAAGAGATTGAAGAAAATGAAGGCTAGGAGGTATTTGGCTAAGGCTCCATCAGAAGATACTGAAGAAGCTGAGGAAGGGGATCAGGAATCTCTGATCTCACAAGAACCGATTATCATCGAAGCCCTTCCAGCTCAAGCCAAAGACACTGCTACTGATACAGTTGTAACCCCTCATGTCTCACCTATTAAAGCTACAGATGATGCTAAAGAATAAACTGAAAATTATGAAATAGATATTCATAATTTGAATATACCAAATGTTCTTTATCTTAAAGTTCCATCTACATATGCTCAGCAATCTCCAACTCATTTTCCAATTTTAAATGCTGAGATACCATCTACATCAACCACACCAGCTTTGGAGATAAATTCTGATGTTCAGAATTTAAATGAAGCTGATCCTGAATCTCCAGTTGCTTCACACACTATTGTGCTGTCAAAACATAATGAGTCTTCCTCAAGTTATGAAGACAGTGTTTCTGCTGAGACTCCAGTTCCTATACTAGGAAAGGAAGAATTGGTGAAGAAATTTGTTTACAAGGAAGCACCTATTCCTTGGGAGGATACTCACAGAGGTGTGGAGTTGACCAAGAAGTGGAATGACACTGATTTCATTCTAAGTTCTAACATTCTGACAGCGCATATTGCTAAAGCTGATGAGTTGCTCACAAATGCTGATTTAAAGACACAACTCAAGATCACTGCTCTATCTACCAAACATCTTCAAGGTCTACATTCTTCTACTCATGAAAAGGTTCATACAATAAAGGTACATGCTGATAAGCTAGATCTACAGCTTAAGCTTGAAAAGAATAGATATATCAGACCTACTCTTAATAAAATTGAAGCCATTGAGAAGATTCAAGAGAAGCAACATGCCCAAATTGATAAGGTCCTGGCTAATCAAGTTTCTCCGAAAGCTCAATTGGAAGAAATCTAATCTTCAGTTGAACCTCTTCTTTCTCTCTTACTTCCTGATGATGCCAAAAAGGGGGAGAAGGTAGTTAAGTCCAAATGCTCTATTAGATATATTTGTGATGTCATGTCTAATAATGATTTGTGTTTAGTTTTCAGAACTTGACTAACAGGACAAATCAGGACTTAACTGGAAATCAATACTTATACTGAAGTCAGAACTTAAGATATCAGAATATATTCATCAGAAGATAATATCAGGTCTTAAGAAGACTTTCAGATAAGGAAGGCGGCTGATTGAAATGAAAGAAGATCAAGACTAAAACAAGAAGAGGTATGCATGGAGAAGAATTCTATGAAGAATAGAAGACTTGGAGGAAAAGATAACTAATTGATATATTTTAGGATGCAGACTTATATTCGATATCAGTTAGAAGATTATCTTGTAACTGTGTGGTATATAAACACAACATAGGGTTTACACTAGATATGTTATCTTAATCGAGAATATTATTCATTGCAACCCTAGCAGCTCTCGTGATATTTTTTCATCACTGAGAGAGAACGGTTCCATTACAATACTGTTTTATTAATAAGATTATTCTTTGTTACATACTTGTGTTCTTAATTCGATTTGATTGTATTATACACTGTATTCAACCCCCTTCTACAGTGTGTGCGACCTAATAAGTGGTATCAGAGCCCTTTCGTTAACACATATACAGTAAAGATCCAAAATAATCATGTGTGAAGAGGAACAAACTCCAACCAAGCCCACCAAAACTGAAGAAACTCCAAAGACTCAAATCCACAGTCGATATGAGACTATTAGAGTTCCCATGCTGAGACCTTCTGAGTATCCCATATGGAAAGTGAGGATGGCTATGTTTCTGGAAGCTACAGATCCAGAATACCTTGACAGAATTAATGAAGGACCACATAAGCCAACCAAGCTCTCTATTGTAGTTACAGATCAGCCAGCAAAGACTGTACCAAAGGAGAAAAGTGAGTATACAGCTGAAGATATCTCATATATTGCCAAGGATGCAAAGGTAAGGCATTTGCTTCATAGTGCCATTGATAATGTCATGACAAACAGGGTAATTAACTGCAAGACTGCAAAGGAGATATGGGATGCCTTGGAGATAAGATGCCAGGGAACCAATGCAATTAAGAAGAACAGAAGGACTATACTCACTCAAGAGTATGAGCACTTTGACTCAAAACCTGATTAGTCATTAACTGGTTTATATGACAGATTTGTTAAACTCTTGAATGATCTGTCACTGGTTGATAAAGAATATGATCTCAAAGATACTAATCTTAAATTACTTTTAGCTCTTCCTGAAAGTTGGGATTTGAAGGCAACTACTATAAGAGATAACTATGCTCTTGATGAAACTACTCTTGATGAAATTTATGGTATGCTCAAAACTCATGAACTTGAGATGGATCAAAGAAGCAAGAGGCATGGGAGAAAGTCAAGAATAGTTGCTCTTCAGGCTGAGGAGGAATCCCCCAAAGTGGCTGCCTCAAAGAAAGGCAAAGGAAAGGCTCTCATCACAAAGTCTGATTCAGATTCATCAAGTTCTGATGATGAAGATGAGGATTCAGAAACTGAAAGTCTATCTGAGATGGATGCTGATGAAGAGATGATGTGATTGTGTGCTCTTATGGTGAAGGGTATCACAAAGATAGCCTACAGGAAATTCAGAAGGGGAAAGAAGTTTTCCAGGAAAAGTGGAAGTTCTGATAAAAATGGATTCATAAAATCTGAAGGGTCTGACATATGAGATTACTCAAATGTTAAATGCTACAATTGTGGTGAGAAAGGCCACATATCTCCTAATTGCAAGAAAGGAAAATGTGACAAAGGCAAGGCACTTGTCATAAAGAAGAAAAGCTGGACAGACACTTCAGATTCTGAAGATGAGGTGAAATATGCCTTGATGGTAAATGCTGATAGCAGTTCTGAAGCGGCTGAGTTAAAGGTACCTCAAACAACTTATGCTTTTCATATTGATGATATTACTGAGTTGAGATCTTATCTTAAAACCGTATTCATTAGCTATAGAGATCAGACTTTAACATGTGATAAGTTAACTTCTGAAAATCTGGCTTTTAAGAAAAGGAATGACTATTTAGAAAAAAGAGTTAGTTATGTTCCATCAAACTTAGAAAGAAAGAGATGATGCTTTTTATGTTAGAGATGAAGTGTTAAAATTGAATCAATCTCTAAAAACTGAGTTAGAAAAGGAAAGAGAGATTATCAGGACTTGGACTAACTCTGGCAGAACAACTCAGAATTTACTAAGTAGTGGAAACTGGAAAGAAGGCTTAGGTTATGGAGATAATAAAAGTAAAATAGGAACTGAACAAATTAAGCCAATTATTGTTAAACAGACTACTAAGCCAAAGGTAAATCCTGTTAAGTTTGTAGCTAAAACTATAAAGTCTAATTCTGAAAAGATGAAAGATAATGATACAAAAGTTAAGGCAGAGTCAACTTCTGACAAATTAAAACAGGATAAACCAGCTGAAGTTAACATAGGCTTAATGACAAAGAAGCAGCTTAAGTATAAGCTGAAAGAGATTAAGAATGTAAACAAGGTAAAGCCACCTAGGAAAAATAGGAATGGAAAGGAATGTGTGAATAGAAACAATAATTATATGCCTGTTCCTAATGCTCCTAGAAAGAAATGCTATAACTGTGGAAACTCTAACCATCTTGCTTCTTTTTGTAGGAAGAATAAAGATATAAACTCTTTACCTCCTAAATCAGGAGTTAAGAGTCAGTCTGTTAGGTTTAAACCACAAAATCCTTGTTTTCATTGTGGTAGTTTATGGCATTCCATTTATACTTGTAAGGATTATCATAGTTTGTACTATTATTATTATCAAATAAAACCTTCTTTAAAGAAAGTTAACATTATTCCTTCTAGTGTAAGTTCTGATGCAAAATACTGTAAAATCTGATATAAAAAATGTTGGCATAAACTCTGAAGTTAAATCCACTGCAAATGCTAACAAACTTAATAAGGCCAAATGATCCAAGCAAGTCTGGGTCCTTAAAACTAATCATTAGTGGTCTTTGTAATTGCAGGGCAACAGGAAAAACATCCTAGTTCTGGACAGTGGATGTTCAGGACATATGACTGGAAATAAAGCCCTCCTATCAGACTTTGTGGAGCCCAGGAGTTTCTTATCGAGATGGCAACATGGGAAAAACTCTGGGATATAGCAATATCAATCTTGGGAATGTCATCATTGAAAAAGTAGCTCTAGTCTCAGGACTTAAACACAATCTGCGGAGTGTTAGTCAAATCTGTGACAGAGGTTATCATGTGGATTTCTTTGAAGAACACTGTGAAGTTGTAATCAAATCTACAGGCAAAGTTGTTCTGAAGGGATACAGGCATGGTAACATTTATGAGGCCAAGCTTTTAACAAGTTCTGATGGTTCAGCAATCTGTCTGTTAAGCAGAGCATCAATTGAAGAAAGTTGGGATTGGCACAAGAAACTCTCTCTTTTAAATTTTAACAATATAAATGAACTAGTCAAGAAAGATCTTATGAGAGGACTGCCAAAATCAGTATTTGCTCCTGATGGCCTTTGTGATTCATATCAAAAGGCAAAACAAAGAAAATCTTCATTCAAAAGCAAGACTGAATCTTCAATTCTTGAGCCTTATCACCTACTACATGTTGATCGATTTGGTCCAGTGAATGTCATGTCTATTGTAAAGAAGAAATATGATATGGTCATAGTAGATGAGTTTACCAGATACACATGGGTTTATTTCTTGCACACAAAAAGTGAAACTGCATCTATCTTGATTGATCATGTAAAACAACTGGATAAATTGGTCAAAGACTCTGTGAAAATCATAAGAAGTGATAATGGCACTTACTTCAAGAATATAATTATGGAAGAGTTCTGCAAAGACCATGGAATAAAGCAGGAATTCTCTGCTCCTGGAACTCCACAGTAAAATGGAGTGGTTGAAAGAAAGAATAGAACTCTTATTGAAGCTGCACGAACTATGCTTGATGAAGCAAAGTTACCAACCTACTTTTGGGCTGAAGCTGTGTAGACTGCTTGTTTTACTCAGAATGCAACACTTATCAACAAGTATGGAAAGACACCATATTTGGTGGTGAAGAAAAATAATCCATATCTGAAGTACTTTCATGTATTTGGATGCAAGTGTTTTGTTCTTAAGACTCATCCTGAACAGCTATCCAAATTTGATCCAAAAGCTGATGAAGGAATTTTTGTTGGATATCCACTTTCCACAAAAGCCTTCAGAGTCTACAATTTAAGAACAAGGATTGTCATGGAATCTATCAATGTCTCTTTTGATGATAAGAAGATTACTGGACTTGAAGATTTCAATAATCATGATCAGCTGAGATTTGAGAATGAAGTTTTAAATTCTGATTCTGTAAATTTTGATAGTCTAAATCCTGATATTGCAAACTTTGATGGGTTAAACTCTGATGTTATTGAAACTGTGGTGACTACGCCAAAGGAAAATGCACCTGTACAGGGGGAGCATATTGAAGATCCAACCACATCTCAAGAAGCATCAGAACCTAGAACAGGCTCTTCAAGTTCTAATTCATCAAGTTCTGATGGGCAAAGTTCTAATAATTCTGGAAACTCAAATTCTGAAGAATCCAACTCAGAGAGCATAATTTCAAGGGGAGCATCAGAAAATGTTGATGGAGACAGCATGGATCATGGGGGAGCATCCAGTTCTAGAGATAACCTTCCATCTGCAAGAAAGTGGACTAAAGCACATACACCTGACTTGATTATTGGAGATCCTGAAGCAGGTATTAGAACTAGAACAACAACATCAAATGAATGTCTCTGTCATTCTTTTCTTTCTCAGGCTGAACCAAAGAAAGTGGAAGAAGCTCTTCAAGATGCTGATTGGGTGCAAGCAATGCATGAAGAGTTAAATGAATTTGAAAGAAATAAAGTCTGAACCCTAGTGCCAAGACCAAAGAACAGATCAGTTGTTGGTACAAAATGGGTGTTCAAAAACAAAACTGATAGTGATGGCATAATTACAAGAAATAAAGCAAGGCTGGTTGCAAAAGGATACTCTCAACAGGAGGGAATTGATTATGATAAAACATTTGCACCAGTTGCTAGATTGGAAGCTCCAACCATTCCTCAACAAACTCCACCAATAACTCCACTGCTAGATGCTGATGTCAATGCAGATGAATCTTCTATTGCTTCATATACAATTATTCTATCACAAGATGCTGATACTGAAGATTCTGCATGTTCTGTTGAAATAAATGCTGAAAATACTGGTGAAGCTGCTACAAATGAAAATGCTGATGCAGCTGGTCCTTCATGACATGCACCTCTACAAACAGTTAATAAAGCTAATTTGATTAAAAAGTTTGTGAGAGAGGATGCACCAATACCTTGGAGTGAAACCTCCAGAGGAAGAGAATGGATCAAGGAGTGGAACAAAGTTGATTTTGTTCCTACCCAAATATTCTTACTGAGCACCTGGCTAAAGCTGATGAGATGGTGATGAATGATGACTTCAAAGCACAACTCAGAGTTACTGCATTGAGTACCAGGAACCTTCAAGGTCAACACTCAATAACTCAAGCCAAGGTGAAAAAAATTAAAGAAACACCGATTCAGCAAGACATGAATGTCAAATTGGACAAGAAAAGGTTTTTTCAGCCAGCCTTTGACCGCATTGGGTATATAGAAAAGACTCAGGAAAAGCAGCAAGCTCAACTATCTGATATTTTAAAGAATCAAGCTGCTCAACACGACCAACTCAATGAAATCCAAAACTCTGTGGAATTTCTTGTCTCCCTGCTTCTACCAGATGATGCCAAAAAGGGGGAGAAAGCGATTAAGTCCAAATATAAAACTGATCAACCACTGATGGGTAAGGATGATGATAATGAAGACCAGGGAAACTCTGAAAAAAGTAGAGGTCTAAGTCAAGGCAGGGGTTCTTTATCAAGCAAAGCCAGAACTACAAGTCAAAGAACAAGTTCTGATACTGGTAAAAGGATAAGTTCGGATGAACAAACTCTGAAACTTGATGAAGAGATCTCCAAAAGGCTGTTCCTAAAGGACAATCCAAGCATGGATATTAAAAGTCTGAAGGAAGAAGAGATTAAACTTAAAGCTGAAAATGACAAATCTAAGTCAAAGTCTAAAGCTCAAGTCATAGCAAGGAAACCACCTAAGACTAAGGGCATTGTGATCAAAGAAAGGACATATACTGAGGCATCTAAGGCTAAGTCCAAATCACAGGTGGAAGTTGATCCTAGATTCAAGGGTAAGGCAAAAGTTGATGAACCTGTAAAGATATATATGCCAACTATAGATCTGGAAGTAAATATTGATGAAGATACAAATCTAATTTTGAAGGAGAAAAGGAATATTCAAGCAACCTCTGACAGAGCTCAAGTTATCTTGACATCAGAAGAAAAGGAAACCTCTGACATTGCTCATGTTAAACCTTCAAAAATTCTACTACCTGGATTTACTAAAGCTCAACAATCTGCTCAATCTATGAAGACTTCAACAAATGTTTTTAAGGGTAGATTGCTCCAAGGGAAGGAAGCTAGAGATAAAACAGGACTAGGTAATGCTGATGAGAAGAGAGTAAACAACTCCACTTTAGATCCTACATCTCTTTCTGAACCAGGAGTAGGGACAACTCCAAAAAGACTAAATCAATTGGAGTCTGTACAGATGGTTTACAATTCCAAGCTGAAAGAAGACATAATGTTTTATCTTATGAGAGATGGGAGAGTATTCCAGATAAGAAAGTGTTACACCCGACATTTATGTGTAATATTAATTGTAAATTTGGTGTAATTATAAAGCCGAATGCCAATATATTCAACTATTGTGTGCTTGTATGAATGAGAATTTCTGCGTCTTAAATTTTCGATATGTGGTATATGATTTTTCAAATCAAAAATTTATTTATTTATTTCATTTTTTTGATTTATAAGGAATATTTTAAACCTTGAATGAATTTCTTTTTAAAAGTTATTTTGCTCACAAATTTCAAAAGTAGTTTTATAAAATTTCCAAAAATCCAAGCTATTTTATGGTATAAATTTTATAATTTTTGAACTTGTGTTTTATTTTATAAAATTAAATCTTTATAAGTATTAATTGTCATAATTAGCAAATTACATAGTTATCCTTGCATGCAATTCCTTTCTATTCAATTCAAAAGGGCTAAAGAGTCAATAACCACCCCACTAACTCTTATTTTCTAGCCAAATACCTTCTTTACCCTTGCATGCAAATTGAACCAAGTACAAGTGGAAGGGTAATCATGTCAATTCCTATTTCCACTCACTTTTGTCAATACAAAAACCATAAAACAAGTAAAGACATGATCATTTCACAAGTCACTCACCACCACACTCATTCTTCTCTCCCTCCTCTCTCTCACTCTCGGCTACTCCCTCCTTCACTCTCGGCTTTTAGCCGAAACCACCCCCTCCCCATTTTTCTTCATTCCTCAACCAAGATTCCACCCTCTATACAAGTAAATGTTACTTTCCATATCATGATCACTCATATTTCAAAGAGTTTTGAGTAGAAAGTTTAAGTTTTAAGGTTGCATGTAAAGGTTTTAGTTGAAACTCAAAGTACAACCTTGATTCTTCTGAGTTTAGGGTTGTTTTTGAGAGGACTACAAGGAATGGAGAAGTGCCAAGTCTTGAGAAGGAAACTCTTGATGATTAAATGGCCATTCCCTTCCATTTCATTCGGCCATGACCATAGGGGAGCCGAATGAATGGTCCTTAAGACTATTCTAGTTGCTTTGTTCAATTTTTGCATGTTTATGTGATAATGGCTTGAATTTTATGGTGAAAATTTGATGAAACTCCTTGCATGCCAAGTGATCATCTAGATATAGCTCATGCTAGGCTTGCATGTAAATTTCTTGGTAAAACATATTTAGAAAACATGTTGTTTGGCTTGCAAAACTCGAGGACATGCATGCATGTGAATTTCTCTTAGAATGTTATAAGATTTTGATCATTTGGAAAGATTTTATTAGTAAGCTTTCATTTCAGTAGGATTAAGGTATTAATATTGATTAATGCTCCTTGATGCATGGTAATAATTCGTGGTTATCTTTTATAAAAATGCATATCTTGTTGTTTCAAAAACTTGATGATTTGTGAGTTGTGAAGTGTAGTTTCTTTTGTTTTGCCATAATTGTACCATAGGTAAAGGATGATCTCCACCAAAGTTATTTTGAGAATAAGGGAGTTAGTTCAGTAGATCACCATGTTTAAGTCTTGGTTTGGGTATTGGGTTGTTGGTAGTTGAGTTTGTCAAGTCAAAACCTTGGAGAAAGGAGAGTTATAGTTTCTGCAGAAAATCAGTTTAGTACCCTGAGGTTTAGAGTGAGTTTTGACCATGTCGTTGATGTGCACTTTGAGGCCCAAGCCACCAGAAGTTAGTATTGGGAGTATATAAAAGGTTTTAGGTGTTGGTTGGAGGTTCGCATGTCATTTGGTTAGGTGCACAAGTAGAATAACAAAATCTGTCCAGCAGGGGACAGTTTTGTTGCAACTTAGAAATAGAGAGATTTAACCATGTCATGGGTAGGCCCTCATTAGGTCCTGTTGGGCCTTAGTTAGAGGGAGTGTCAGAGAAGTTTTTCCAACCATAGTTCATAGGATATGAGTTAGAACCATGTGTCACAAGTTAATTCAAGTCAGGGCGTTTTCTGCCCAGAAAAACAGGGGAACCTTGGACTTTTAGCTTAGGCCCAAGAAGGCCCAAGCTAGGCCCTTGAGCCACATAAAGTTTGTGAGATGCCCTTAGGTCAGGAGAGTCTTTTGTAAAAGTTTTGAAGGAAAACTTGTAGTTTAAGAGTGTCTAATGCACTCAAGAAACTATAGTTGTCATTCTGAAATTTGCACCAGTGAGCACTTTCACTTATCACATAGTTTTAGAATACTTAGGAGTGAGATTTAGGTTGACCACCATAGTTGTAAGATAGTATAAGGTCAGTAGAGCAAAAGGCACAAGTGAGGGTCAATAGGTTTTGGATAGTTTAGTAAAGGCACATCGAGTTAGGAAGCCAAAATTTGAAGACTTTGTCTAGTTTAGCGACCAAGTGACTTAAGTTGTGAGTCGAGATCATCCAAGCCTAGTGTTGCATTATGGTGTATATGGTGTTATTTGGTATTAATATATGATATGTGATTATGTGGCTATGTGTGTACAATTGTAATTTAAAAGTGAATATAAAATTTAGTGCATATAGGCCTAAGTGTCATCCGTGTTTAATTTCGGGTTGTAAATAGGTTTAGTTGGTGAGAGTATATTATAATGAAGATTATTATTATTTATGTAGGATCTCGAGACGAGGGAAAACTTGCCATAAAGGTCGAGTGAAGCTCCAGTTGCTCCTACCAGTCAGACCAGACCAGCCTTTCTCAAGGCAAGTGATTCAACTTGTCCTTCGTATTTACTGCTAATAGTTCATACATTGCTGTAACTATCTTGTGTCATTTGATATAGTAAATCAAGCGTATCTTATGTTTATCTTTGAATTATATAGAGATGCCATGAACCCTCGAGTACGTATTGCAAAGTGGTCTTATCATGATAGTATATTAAAGTAATTTGAATGCCATGATAAAAGAAAAGGGCAGTTATAACTCTTGGTTGATTCTCTTGATTAACATGTTGATGATTCTTAAGTATTGATATCTCATCCTGAACCCCTATAGAACCTTACCTTGAACCCTGAAAGTCAGATACTTATCAAAGTGATTCCTCATTGATTGATACCCCTCTTTCTTATCCTAAAGCTTGACAATTCTGATATATCCTGAGCTAAAGATCATTTCTTCATACCTTAACACCCTTAGTATTCATGAAGCTTACCTCCTTGATGATCCAGCACTTGAACCTTGATGAGAAACCATTGCTTTAAGCCCAATTTGGCATTTCCCTTCATGATATCCAATAGCCTCACTAAATTCCCTTGTCTAAACTTTGATATATGAAAACCATTCAGTTACCCTAATAGAGTATAGTTTTGTGATTCATGGTTCTGAGAATTAGTACCATTTCCCCGTGTTTCGAGTTGATCTATAATCCCTTGATAAAGATATTTACTGTAAAAAGAGATTTTGTTATAATTCGGCATCAGTTTTTGAAATAAATAAAATGTGGGTTTTCAGTCCCAAAGGGGGATAAATGTTTTCTTTGAATAGTGGATTTGGACTGAGACGCGAGTCCTTTCCACACTTATATTAGGCTTAAAAGTTGCCTAGGGATTCCCATTAATGTTTTAGAACCCAGCGAGGTTCGGGATTACTTCGCGGCTGATCACCGGCTGTAATCCGTAGCGTCATAAAATGATTTTGGTTAAACGGTATGATTTTGAAATTGTTTTGATACAAACAAAATGATGCCATCACCCAAAGTTCTATCCCTCATTATCAGTGGTTATGACTTTCCATTGTCATTCTTTAATGTATATCTCGATTTATGTTTTGTATCATATTGTTTAGCACTTGTTGAGCATTTGGCTCACTCCTTACTTTACCCTGATATTACAGCTAGCAGCTATGGTTAGATTCAAGCAGACTACCCGTAAGACCTGTGATGCTGATGTTTATGTTCGAGCTCAGGTAGAATAAGTGATAGTAGTTTGTGTGAGGACTCGGTATTTAAGATCAGATGTAATAGTTGGTAGTGATGGGCTGTTCTAAACCCTAAACTGTAAGATCTTGGATTTGGTTATGTTATTTCTTTTAAAATGTTGTAATAGCTATATTTAATCTGCTGTTCAAGTTGGGGTGTGACAGAAAGGATGCAATTCGATTGAAGTATTATAAAGAACTGCAACATGTTTTATATCTACTTCAAGTGAAAAGTAGGTCAACAGATGGTGCTGCCAGTTACTTAAAATCTGATATTCAAAGACAGAAGAAACTTTACTCTGTAAAGTGTGACATACCATACTATCCAAAGTACAGAGCTCACAATGGTGAATTAGTTGAGATGAAGCCTAATACCGCCAAGATCACTACATTTCTGGGTATTAAGGGTATTGAATTTAATCTGGAGTATGACAAAGTTTATCTGAATAGACTGGATCAGGAAATAAGGAAAGCAAAGATTAATGATCTCAGGGCTGCTATCTTTCAGACAGGAGAAGATACAGTTAAACTTAAAGATGCTAAAAGGAGAATGATAAATGAACTTGAATATGCTGAGAGAACTCTTTTGAAGAACTATCTCAGAACAACTCCTGACATTCAAGAGATCAAACACTTCAGCCAAGTCAAGGACTACAACTGTTAAATTTTAAAGGATATACAGGCTAAAGCTGATATCAGACTTTAAGGCTGGTAAAAGCTACAAGGACTGTGAGTTGTAGTTATCTAGTCAAATTCTCATATGCATTTGTACTTAATGTTTTTGACATCATCAAATATATATTGAACTTGTATATTATGCTAATTTACAAGTTGGGGGAGATTGTTAGATATATTTGTGATGTCATGTCTAATAATGATTTGTGTTTAGTTTTCAGATCTTGACTAACAGGACAAATCAGGACTTAACTGGAAATCGGTACTTATACTGAAGTCAGAACTTAAGATATCAGAAGATATTCATCAGAAGATAATATCAGGACTTAAGAAGACTTTCAGATAAGGAAGGCGGCTGATTGAAAGGAAAGAAGATCAAGACTAAAATAAGAAGATATATGCATAAAGAAGAATTCTATGAAGAATAGAAGACTTGGAGGAAAAGATAACTAATTGATATATTTTAGAATGCAGACTTATATTCGATATCATTTAGAAGATTATCTTGTAACTGTGTGGTATATAAACACAGCATAGGGTTTACACTAGATGTGTTATCTTAATCGAGAATATTATTCATTGTAACCCTAGCAGCTCTCGTGATATTTGTTCATCACTGAGAGAGAACGGTTCCATCGCAATACTGTTTTATTAATCAGATTATTCTTTGTTACATACTTGTGTTTTTAATTCGATTTGATTGTGACCTAACATGCTCACCTACTGAAATACTGAAGAAGAAGGATGATAAAAGTGATGACCAGGGAAACTCTGATAAGAGTAGAGGTCAAGGAAAAGTTCAAGGAAAATCTTCTATAAAGAACAAGTCAAGTTCTGATACTGTGAATGCTAAAAATCTGAAGTCAAGTTCTGATAAACAAATTCTGATGTCAAGTTTTGATATTCTGATTCAGTCAGGATCTAAAGACTCCCAGAAGTTTGTACAAACTCTGAAGCTAAAGGGGAAGCAGACTACTGTTTATTATAAAAATCCTAAAATGCAGACACTTGATGAGGAGATAGCTAGAAGATTATTTCTGAAACAAAATCCAGGAATGGATTTGGAAATTCTCAAGGAGGAAGAAGCTAGATTTGCTGCTGAGAAGACAAATCTTAAGTCTAAAGCTTCTGATGCAAAGAAACCTTCAAGGACTAAGGAAAAAGGCATTGTGATCAGGGAAAAGTCAAATTCTGAGACTTCAAAGTCCAAGACTAGATCACAAACTGAGATTGATCCTAAGTCAAAAGGAAAAGAAAAGGTTGATGAACCTTTAAAGATTGAGAAAAAGATAAGTTCTTCCATTCCAGTATATCAAACTACAGTGCATGATGATGATTTGATAGAAGATGAAACTGTTCAAATTCTGAAGAGAAGAAAGGTAATTGAAGAATCTAAAATTACCTCTGACACTGCTCAAGTTGTTCAGAATGAAGAACAACAAGCTACAGAAGAAATAGTAAATTTTGATCAAGTTAATTTGGAAAAGATGACAATTGATGATAAGAAGAAGCTGTTATGGAAGAAAGCTACTCTAGTTGAACCAAAATCCAATCTCTTAATGAATCAACTAGCAACATTTTGATTGAGATCCAAGCAACCTAGAAATAAAGCTGGATTAGGTTCTGATGAAGAGAAAATATAAACAGGAGTAGAAGTTACTCTAAGAGATCCTTTCATGTTGTCAGACAAACCATATGAACAAATCAAACAAAAGCACCTTGACAAAGTGATGTCTGCTCAAACTGTGATAAATGCTCATGATAAGGAAAATCTAAAGGAGAAATTGATTTTATTTCTCTATGATGGATTAAATTACAGAAGCTGATACTGATGTGCTAAAGAAGACTGTCAGAGAACTTCAACATATTCACTATCTTCTGGAAGTAAAATATGATGTCACAAGAAGATGGTCAGAATACATTTTGAAGGATATAAGGGATCTATTTAGAATCTCTGGTACAAAGACTTCTCATTATATAAGATTACTGAAGATGATGGAAGAGAAATTCCTATGCTGAAGAATTCTGCTAAGGTGGAAGTTATTCTGAAAGGAAGATGCTTATGTTATAATGAAAACTCTTCACATCCTAGAGTTATCAGACTCGGTGATGGACTTGAAAGAACATCGATTCAAGCTCTCAGAACAGCCATTTATCAAATTGGTGATAGTAAAGATGAAGAACTAATGCAGGTCAAAGCACAGTTAGTTGAATTTCTGAGGAAAGCTGAAGACAAGCTGGTAAGAGATTTTGTTAAGAGTCATTATGGATTCAGATTGATCCAGTAAAGTTGGTAAAGCTACAAGGACTGTAAGTTGTAGTTAATGGTCTTATTTGAGATGTCATGTCTAATATGTTTCATGTTTAGTTTTCAGATCTTAACAAACAGGAAATATCAGTACTAACTGAAATCAGTACTTACTGGAAGTCCGAACTTAAGGATATCAGGACTTAGATTATCAGAAGATAAATATCAGAAGATGGATATCAGAACTTAAGTGCGGGAGGACTAACAGTAAAGTAAGGAAGCTGATTTATAGGAAAAAAGATCGAGACTAATACAAAAAGAAGATATGCATGGAAAGAGTTAGAGGACTTAAAGACTTGTATAAGATATCTGATTGATATATTTTAGGAGACATAATTATATTCCATATCAATTAGAAGTTATCTTGTAATTGTGTACTATATAAACACAGACATAGGTTTACACTATATGTGTTATCATTATCGAGAAGATCATACATTGTAACCTAGCAGCTCTCGTGATATTTGTTCATCACTGAGAGAGAACAGTTCCATTGTAATAAAGTTTATTATATTGAATATATCTGTTTACTGTTACTTGTGTTTGAAATCGATTTCATTGTATTCTACACTGTATTCAACCCCCTTCTACAGTGTTGTGTGACCTAATAAGTATATGACTTGTCGAGAACTCAAAAATAGACATTTGGAGTTGTCTATCGAGAAGTCATTTAAAGAAATAAAGTACATGTCGAGAAGTCATTTTAAATTACTCTTATAGAGAACTCAAACTTGACTTATCGAAATGTTAAATAAATACCCAGTATGTCCAAAAAGCGGACTGAATTAATTCTAACTTTTATTTGAATAAATTCGAAATCAAATTAGAATAAATTTTCCAAAAGTAATTTACCAAAATAATTTATCAGTTTAAATTATTTCAGTTCTGAGTTATTGATAAGTCAAGAATTGTACTTGAAGAGAACTCTGTGAATGAACATTATTAGAGAACTCTACAAGGACTTGTCGATAAGTCATTTTAAACCTATCGAGAAGTCACTCGAGAAGTCAGTGAGTTGTCTTATCGAGGACTTACTCGAGAAGTCCTAAAATGACTTGTCGAGAAGTCAATTTATACTTATCGAGAACTCAGTTTGCTAAATACTTTTGGTTATTGTAATTTTGCCTTTAGTTAATTTTACATATTAAGGATGTAAATTAACACCTAAGCAGTTTACTCAAAATTTGAAAAATTCCAAGTTAAATGAATTTGAAAGACAAATATACAGAGATGTATGAAATATTTATAATTCATATTTCAGTTAATTTCCGAATTAATCAAATTAATTTTGATTTACTAAAGATTAATCTGCTGCACAACATTAGCTGAGTTCTTGCCTTAGGATGAAGAAATGAGCATTCCAATTTCACTTACAAGTCTAGTGAAAGTTGCTTCATCCAAAGGTTTAGTAAATATATAAGCTAGTTGTTTTTCTGTTGGTACAAAAATGAGCTCAATGGTACCATTAGTAGCATGTTCTCTAATGAAATGATACCTCACATCAATGTGCTTTGTCCTAGAATGATTTACTGGATTAGCTACTATTGATATAGCACTAGTATTGTCACACATGATAGGAATTTTGTGTAACACTAGGTCATAATCCATTAGCTGATTTCTAATCCAAAGCACTTGAGCACAACAACTCCCTGCAACTATGTATTCAGCTTCAGCTGTAGAAGTTGATACAGATTGTTGTTTCTTGTTGTACCAAGATACAAGTCTTTGTCCAAAAAATTGACAGCTTCCACTGGTACTTTTTCTGTCAACCCTGCATCCAGCAAAATCTACATCTGTGTATCCAACAACTTCAAAACTAGTTCCCTTAGGATACCATAATCCCAAGTTTGGAGTTCCCTTCAAATATCTGAAAATCCTCTTTACAGTCATCAAATTTGATACTTTTGGATTGGCTTGAAATCTTGCATATAGGCATGTTGCAAACATGATGTCTGGTCTACTTGCTGTTAAGTAAAGCAATGATCCAATCATCCCTCTGTAGCTTGAGATATCTACACTCTTGCCTTTTTTATCCTCATCCAACTTTGTTGCAGTAGACATAGGTGTAGATGCAGATGAACAATCAACCATTCCCAACTTTTTAAAAAGATCCTTGACATATTTAGTTTGGCTGATGAAGATACCATAACTTCTTTGGCTAACTTAAATTCCAAGGAAGTAACTCAGTTCCCCCATCATACTCATTTCATATTCACTCTGCATAAGCTTGGAGAATCTTTAGCACAACTTCTTATTAGTAAAACCAAAGATGATATCATACACATAGATCTGAACTAGGATCATATCTTCATCATGTTTCTTGTAGAAGAGAGTCTTGTCTATGGTTCCTTTAGTAAAACCATGCTTCAGTAAGAAATCTGACAGTGTATCATACCAAGCTCTAGGTGTCTACTTTAGTTTATATAGAGCCTTGAGTAACTTATACACAAAGTTAGGAAATTTTGGATCCTCAAATCCAGGAGGTTATTGCACATAAACTTCTTCTTTTAACTCACCATTCAGAAAGGCACTTTTGACATCCATTTGATACACTTTGAAATTTGAGTGTGTAGAAAATGCTAGAAAAATTCTTATAGCTTTAAGTCTTACAACAGGAGCAAAAGTTTCATCATAATCAATTCCTTCTTCTTGTGAGTAGCCTTTAGCAACCAACCTTGCTTTGTTTCTGGTAACTATACCATTTTCATCCATTTTGTTCCTGAACACCCATTTTGTTCCAATAATGCTTCTGTTCTTTGGTGCAGGAACTAACTTCCAGACTTTGCTTATTTCAAACTGATTCAGCTCTTCCTGCATGGCAGATATCCAATCAGGATCCAATAGAGCTTCATCAATCTTCTTAGGCTCTACCTGGGATAGAAAACATGCATGTAGGCACTCATTAGCAGTTGCACTTCTAGTCCTTACACCAGCAGTAAGTCACCAATAATTTCTTCTCCGGAGTGACTTCTATCCTACTTTCTTGTGTGAGTGTGTTGACTTGTGCCTTCATCATTTTCTTCATTATTGGTGTGACTGGTAGATCCTTCTTCTCTATCTCCCCCTGAGTTTATCCCATCAACTTCAGGTGTTTGAGTTGATCTTCATTCTCATGATTTTTCTGTCTGGTAGACTCTTCATTCATCATTTATTATGCAATACCTTCATCTTCTTCATCAGAATTACTATCAATGTTGAGGTTTTTAAATGCAAGGGCTTCAGCTTCATTGTCATCAAGGCATTCCAAGCCTGGACACTTATCATCATCAAAGGTCACATCTGTGCTTTCCATGATCTTCTTTTGATCAAACACATAGACTTTGTAGGCTGTTCTTTCCAGTGAATATCCCAGAAAAAATGCTTCAAAGACCTTCGAGTCAAATTTTCCCATATATTCAGAATTGTCTTTCAAAATGTAACACTTGCTTCCAAACACATGAAGATGCTTTACAGTAGGCTTTCTCTTGGACATGATTGAGTAGGGTGACTTGCCATGTGCCTTGTTAATGAGATATATGTTCTGTGTATAACATGCAGGGTTGACAGCCTCTTCCCAGAAACTTGTTGGCAACTTGGCATCTTGCAGCATTGTTCTAGCAGCTTCAGCCAATGTTCTGTTCTTTCTCTCAACTACTCCATTTTGTTGAGGTGTCCTGGCAGCTGAGAACTCTTGAACAATGCCTTTGCCTTTGCAGAATACACTTAATGTAGCATTTCTGAAATTTGTTCCATTGTCACTTCTCAGTCTTTTCACACAATTATAATCCTCAGCTTGTTTTTCTATCTTCTTAATGTGCTCAATTATGATATGTGGAGTTTCATCTTTAGAGTTCATGAACTCTGCCCAAGTGTATCTTGAGAAATCATCCACCATCACAAGTGCATATTTGTTCCTTCAAATAGATAAGACATTTACTGGGCCAAACAAGTCCATGTGAATTAGTTGCAAGGGTGTACTAATAGAATTCACAGTTTTTTGACTTGTGATTAGATCTTTTCATCTTTCCTTTCTGACAGGCTTCACAGACTTCAACTTTAGCAAACTCCAGCTTGGGCATATCTCTCACTAACTCCTTAGTGACTAAGTTGTTAATTACCTTGAAATTTAAGTGAGACAACTTCTTATGCCATAACTTACTTTGTTCTTCTGATGCCTTGGTGTAGAAGCAGCAAATACCAACCTTATTTGTTGAGTCCAAGTCCGCAACAAACAAGCTTCCTTTCCTTTCTCCTTTCAGAGCAATTTCACCAGTTTTCTTGCTGATAAAGGTGCATTCTTCTTTGTTGAATAAAACTTCAAAGCCTTTGTCTGCAAATTGGCTAACACTGAGAAGATTCACCTCAAGACCAGCTACTAGTGCTACATCATTAATGACAATATTTTCAGAAACAATCTTGCCATATCCCATTGTGAATCCTCTGCTCTTATCTCCAAAGGTCACCAATGGGCCAGCTTTCTCCTTAAATTATAATAACAGGGCCTTATCACCTGTCATATGTCTGGAACATCCACTGTCAATGATCCATATGACTTTCTTCACTTTGCCCTGCACACAATGAGATTCAGGTGTGTTTAGTAACCCAAGCAGTGTTGGGTACTTTCTTCTTGTTAACTGATTTAGCAGAAGTAGAGTGATTAGTTTCAGATAAAATAGAGTTCAATGATTGTTATGCATTTTCCCTTTCTGATATAGACTCAATTTGTGTTTCTCTTAAGTCTACTTTCAGTTTGTGACAACTCTTCATCACTTTCAAGTTGTAAGGATGCAATCAAACTTATCACAAAATGAGTAGGGATCGTCTAAATCTGCTTCATTATATTTGCAGGTTCATTCAGTTGGCTTACTAACACCCTTTTTACAAGGATGAGTTGGATGATTTGTAGAACTGCATATTCCACACTTCTTTCCAGGAATGTCTGCAACATAGTTCAGATTGTTGCTTTTGTTTTTCCCAGTTCTCCCACTTCTATTTTTCTTCTTCTTACTTGCATCTTCAATCTTGGTTTCTTTGACAGGAGTCTTGACACTTTGGTTGTCCATAAAATTTTCTTCAGCCTTGGAAGATTGAATTGAATATGCATTCTTCTTTTCATTATCCTCATATGCAATTTCTTGCTTGATAATCAATTCTTCTTCACTGAAGTTTACCTCACAAGTCTTAAATACCGGTGACCCAACATTTTTCAGCATTGCCGGAACATTTTCAATCTTTGTTGCTTTTCCTCTGTCACCAATGTTTTTTTTCTTGCTGCTTAAGGTATTATAATCAAGACCAGTGGCAATGTTTGCACATGGTTTGTTTTTCTCATGGTAGTGACCAATCAATTCAGATGCATTCTTGAAGGACTTCAACTTTACTTCACTTTTCTCCAATTTTTCTCTTAGCACAGCTTCAATCTCATTTGCACACTTGAGCTTGTTTTTCAGATAGCCATTTTCTTGTTTCAAGGCTTCAAGCTCCACTATTAACAATTCAGCTTCTTGTTTTTCACTTTCAAGCTTCTCATTTAACTTTGTTAATCTGCTAACTTCTTCATTAGCAGCAACCATGCTTGTATGAATGTGAAACATTTTTGTGCTCATCTTTTCAACAGTTTCCTTATATTGATTCACATTTAAATCAGTGTAGGTAGGAGTTGGTACATGTGATTTAGATGAGGATGATTCTCCTTGCTCCAAGGCCATGAGTGCATAGTTTCCAAGTTCTTCATCTTCATCATTTTCAGAATCATCCCAACTTTTACCATCTGCAATATAAGCTTTGCTTTGATGTTTTTCAGAAAAGCTTCATACTTTGCTTCCAGTTCAAGATAAGCCTTATCTTTCTTTGCCTTCTTGGGTTTCCTATATTTTATAGAAAAATGGCCTAGTTCATCACAGCTGAAGCACCTTATATTAGATCTGTCAACATATCCAGTTTTGTAACCACACTTGCTATCAGAATTATACTTCCCTTTCATTTTCCAGCTGCTGTCTTTGTTAAAATCTGTCCTTTACTTTTGAAGTATCTTGGCTTCCTTACTCTAATGTTATAGAATTTTCTAGCCATATATGCCATTGACTGATCTAGCTCATCCAGTTCTTCAAGAGTATAGAACTCATCCTTTTCCAATTCTAGTATGACATGCTCCTGTGAATCAATTTTTCTTTGCTCGCTTGTTGAGGCAACTGAAATATGAGATCTTGGTTCATCATTAGATGTTTGACCTTCATTTACTATTAAAGCACTTGAACCATCTATAACATGTCCTTGCCAAGATCTCAAAGATTGCCTTTGAATCATCTCAAGTTCATAGGTTTTGAGAATTCCATATAGAACTTCCAGAGTTATTCTTCTCAAGTCTCTCCCTTCCCTGATTTCTGATATTTTATGTTCCAAATGATCAGGAAGAGTAAGCAAGAACTTTAGATTCACTTCTTCTACTTCATAGAACTTGTCATGAAGCTGCAAGTCATTTATCAGCTTATTAAATCTTTCAAACACTTCAGGAATGCTTTCCTTGGGCTTAGCCATGAAACCCTCATACTGTGAAATCAATATCCTTCTTTGATTAGATCTAACTTCCTCAGTTCCTTCACAGAGTATTTCAATCTTCTCCCATATTTGCTTAGCAGTGTCACAGTTGACTATGTTGTTGTACATCACATTGTCAAGTGACTCAATCAATATCAATTGTAAACTGCTATCCAGAGATACCTTCTCCTTTTCAGGATCAGTATACTCAGCAGGATCTTTTGGAGCATAATGAGCTGGTATGACAATGTCTCTATCTGTAGATTCCTCAACCCTTACCACATGAATGAATGGTCCATTCATGAGGATTTGAGTGTAGAGTGGATTGGCCATCATGATAAACAACATCATTTTCTTTTTCCAAAGAGTTTAGTTAGCTTTTTCAAAGGTGGGAATTTTGATGCTACTGATTTCCTGTGTATTCATTCTTCCAAGATCTTGAATCTGTTTGCTTTCAGATTTTTCTCTGATACCACTTGTTAGGTAATGAATCACACACAGGGGGGGGTGAATGTGTTTTCTGATTTTAGGCTTTTCTTGAAAGATAATGGTTGAACAAAGTAAATTAAATCTTGTATAGAAAAGTGTTCATGCAGAAATTAAACTTGCATAAAATAACGAACACAGATCTTCAAAACTCACTTAATTTTTATATTAAAAATTAAGATGCTTTGCTACAAAATTTCTAACCTCTTCTAAGTTAAAGAGCTCAGCCTCTTCTCGAGAGTGTTACAAGAATTTTTCTCTAATTTGTTACTTCTAACTAGAGGACCAGTGTTAACTTTATAGCTCGGTTAACTGCTGGTTTACACTGGATAATAAACATGCTATTAGCTTTTCTAAACTGTCACTTGTCATTTCTATTTATAGAAAAGCAAATCTTCCATTTCTAGCTTAGAATATCTTTAGCATCCCATGTTTACTTTAATCTTCCTCTGTCAGTTAATGTTTGCCATTGATCTTGCACAATCTTCAAGCTGCTTTTTGTAGACTTGTCAATCCATCTGTTGGATTGTTTGTTGATTTTTTGTCTTGGATATTAAACTGATCTGCAATTCTGTACTTTGAGACTGTACTTCGAGATCTCCAGTTTGATTCATTTGAACACTTGATATCTCGATAAGTATAAAGGCTTATCGAGATGTCTGGTACTCCATAATGAATTTGGCTTGTAGAGGTCTTCAGCTCATCGAGACCTCTAGTCTTCATAACTTCACTTGACTTGTAGATATCTCCGAGTTCTCGAATGGATATAGACTTGTCGATAACTCTGAGTTCTCTAGTGAAGGAATGACTTGTCGATATCTTTTTGAGTTCTCGAGTAACTTTCCTGACTTCTCTACTCCCGATGGATATTGCTTATTCGTTGAGTAGATATTGCTCATCCGTCAAGTAGATGTATAGCTTATCCATCGAGTAGATATTGCTCATCCGTCGAGTAGATGTTATTCATCCATCGAGTGGATATATATAGCTCATCCGTTGAGTAGATATTGCTTATCCGTCGGTACTCTCTGGAGTTTGAATGACTTCTCGATAAGTCATTCTGGAGTTCTCGAATGACTTCTCTATAACATTAAATCTGTGACTTGTAGAGATCTTGACTTAGAACATTTTTCTCCAAACAGATTTATTCAACTCCAAGCTTCTTCAAAATTCTTCTGAGGCATGATCTTCTTCCAGATAGAATCCTTAGGCTTGAGACTATTTTAGGAAAAAAACTTCAGTCTGCTCCTTTGCATTTTTACAGACTTTAAGTGTTATAAGTAAAGAATACAAATTTAGATAACAATACAACTTACTTAGGGTTAGCCCCAAGCTTAACTGATTGCTAATGACATTTTCAGCTTCATAATCTTTGACATCATCTTCAGTAAAAAATTGAACTTCTTGTAACCAAAACTCACACTTTGAAAACTTGGCATACAACTTCTTCTTTCTTAAAATTTCTGAAGATATCCTTAAATGCTCTGCATGTTCTTTCGTTGACTTTGAGTAGATCAAAATATCATCAATAAACATAATTATAAACGTGTCCAAATATTCCTTAAAAATTATGTTCATCAAGTTCATAAATGCTGCTGGGGCATTGGTCAATCCAAAAGACATCACTAAGAATTCATAATCACCATACCTTATTCTGAAAGCTTTCTTTGGTATATCTTCAGGTTTAACCTTCACTTGGTGATATCCAGATCTCAAGTCAATCTTAGAAAAATACTTGGCTCCTTTCAGCTGTTCAAACAAATCATCGATTTGAGGTAATGGATATTTGTTCTGAATTGTAAGCTTATTGAGTTCTCGATAGTCGATGCATAACCTCATGCTTCCATCTTTCTTCTTAACAAATAGTACCGGTGCACCCCATGGGGATACACTGGGTCTAATTACTCCTTTTTCCAATAATTCTTGCAATTGTTTTTCCAACTCCTTCATTTCAACAGGCGCCATTCTGTACGGGGCTTTAGATACTTGTTCCGTTCCAGGTGATAAGTCGATCGCAAACTTAATTTATGTATCTGGAGGAACACCTGGTAGCTCGTCTGAAATTCATTTACCACTGGAATGTCTTCCAGTTTTGCTGGCTCCTGACTTCTATCTATCACATAAGAAATGAAATGCTCGCATCCTTGTTGTAGTAACTTCTTAGCCTGAATCATTGTCAAGAATTTCTTTGCTTTCCTCTAACCTTTAAATGTTACCACTTTCTCATTTGGCGTCTTCAAAACTACCTTCCTGATATGACAGTCTATCTGAGCATCATGCTTAGATATCCAGTCCATTCTTAGAATAATGTCAAACTCTCTTAACTTAAATGGTACCAAGTCATGGTCAAATTTATTGCCAAAAATCTCAATCTCACAGCCTTTACACACTTGGTTAATAGATACACGCTCCTGATTTGCTAATTCTACCGTCATAATTTCACTTAGCAATTCAATTGGACAATTCAGCTTATCAACAAAATCTTGAGAAATAAATGATCAAGTTGCTCCCGAATCTACCAGAACTTTAACACATAAAGAATTACAGTAAGTGTACATGCCACAACATCAGTGTCCATGTTAGCATCTTTCACAGACATGTCATAAACTCTAGCTCTGGGAGGTTCATTCCCTGTTGGAGTAGCTCCCATGATTCTCAGCATATTACTGACTGGAACTGGTGTCTTGCCATCCCTTGCTATGTTTCCTTGCTTTCCGCACTTGAAATATGGCTGGAACTTTGCCTGCCTAATTCCTGGTAAGCTGATCTTTGTTGACCGACTCTCTGGATGGTTGATTACGGCTCTCCCTTTAATAGTCCCTCTTCTGCTTGCATTGGTAGAAGACCATATTGAGCTTGCTGTAAATTGCTCCATATTTCTTTCCACATACTTGGCAGTTTAGTAAAGCTGGCCTCTGCTGGGTTGGCTGGTTTCAAGTGGCTGGATGGTTACCTTATCCTCCATTGCCTGTATTCTGCCTATTAAAATTCCTTTCAGGCTGGAACTTGCCTTTCCTCTAATTAAAATTTGGAAACTTCCCTGACTGGGACTGTCCTTCACTTCCCTCAAACTTCCTTTCTTACTTTCCTTCTCCTTTTGAGATATTTGACTCTCTGTCTCTACAATCATAGCCTTCTACACAACTCTCACATACGTATCTAATTCAAATATGGCCACCTTTCCTCGGATCCATGGCTTAAGACCTTTCTAGAACCTCTTAGCTTTCTTCCTATCAGTGTCCACATATGATGGTACAAACCTAAACAATTCCTCAAACTTACTTTCATAATCTGCCACTGACATATTTGCCTGTTTTAACTCCATAAATTTCAATTCCATTTGATCCTGAACAAACTGAGGGAAGTACTTCTACAAGAACAACTCCTTGAATCTATCCCATGCAACATCATCTGTACCTTCCAATGTCTTAATAGTTTCCCACCAGCAGGTGGCTTCATTCTTCAGATAGTAACTTGCAAACTCAATCTTCTGCTCCTCTCTCACCTTGACTAAGGAAAATGCCTTCTTAATTTCCTTCAACCAGACTCTTGCCTCGATAGGGTCTACAGAACCTTTAAACTCTGGTGGATTCACCTCCTGAAAGGTCTTAAAGGTTACCTGAGAATTGGTCTACCTCTGCTGTTGTTGAGTGAGATGGACTATCTGTTGGGCCAAGACTTGAAGAATCTGGGCTATAGTTGGGTCTATAGGACCTGGATTGTAACACCCCCAAATCCGGGGTCGGGGATTCGGGTTATCACGAGTTCCATTTCCCTTATCAATACTTAATCTTAACAGTCAACCAACTACTACGTACTGTGACCCCACAATACACACACACACACCACAAGTTATAGTCTCAGAGATGAATACCAAAAACAACACAAGTCATTTTATTCCACAATTATAAGTCATTACACCTCAAAAGGGTTTCTGAATAAATTTACATATTCTTTGCCATTATTACAATTCATAATATATATAAGTCTGGTACATCAAAAGTTGAAATCATAGCCTATTTGTAGGTCCTACCTCATCCACAACGGCATCAACGCCTACAGGAAACTGCGGAACATTTCCTATCCGCTCACGAATTGGGAGATTGGTCATGTTCATCTTGTCTATCTGTTGTTGTGTGATGAAAGAAGAAAGGAAGGATGAGCAACAAGCCCACCGAAATATTATGTATAATAATTTACAATATATGAGCATTCTCATAGTACTCATAAAGTCTTGGTCAAGAAGATATGAACCAAGTTGATATCTTAACGCGACAAGTCGCAAAATATTCAGTATATATATACATATATACTACTCAAAATCTTTGAAATCCTCTTACATGTATAATGTACACAGAGTTCCAGTTTATAACTGTATAAAAATATCGTTGCAAAGTGATCTCATATATCTAACCTTGTCTCAACATTTTTCTGAAAATCTTTGTCATGCATAAGATAATCATTAACCAGATATAAGTTGAAAAGATGAAGTTACAAGATACTCTAATCTACTTATATCTTTTTCCGAATACTACTTGAACTTCCACCGTTGAAGGTATAAATAGTTCATCCCATACATGAAGCTACAAGACAAAACTTATATAGAATCAATCTTTGAAATATTATCAAAATGAAATGAAGTTACGAGATACTTCATTTGATAAAAACATCATTTGGAAAACTCGACCCTGCCAACACTCCACAATTGCCCAGCTGTAGCCTTTCTTTCGAAGTGCTTTGGGTAGTGTTGCAGAAATATCCAATTAGATGATGAACTCATTACGGGAGTTTGCCGCGCCAGGAAGACCACTCACGACGATCAGTCGCAGTAGTGCAACCCCACCATTTTCTACATGTAGAGGAGAATAATCGGATTTACTTGTCAACCGAATACTGGACTCCTAAGGAATGGACCGTCTTAGCGGAACTTCCGGGCCATTTGGGCCAATATAATAAGGCTGGGTCCGACGCCACTCGACCACTTACGCCACTCCTAGTTCAGATGAAATCCATGACTCTGAAACGTAAAGCTCGTCCCCTCTTTCCCCAAGTAGAAACTTGTTGATACGGCTCCACCAAGAAGTCGTATCTAGTTGGAAAGAAAAACTCACCGATATTTCCTAGGAGATGCCTGTTAATGGATTAACTTATTCCAAGAATTTTACTTCCCGAGTTTTGGGTAAGTAATCAAAAACCATTTTTATCAAAACAGCAACCTTATTACGAATATAAAAATACATCACGGAGCCGGATCCCTCAGATTTTTAAGCGAGTATTTAAATTTCCTTCGAAAGGAAGATCTTAAATCTAAAAACGAGTTTCGGGATCCGGTCTAACTTTTAAAATCATTTTGAAGACTCGAAAACATTTTTAAGAATGTTTGGAGAAATGCTGATTTAATAAAATAAATCAGTCCCAATATATTAGAAAATATCTGAATATTATTGTTTAAATAATATCCTCATAAAGGATAATCTTTATAAAAATAGTTGAAGTAGAAGTTTTAAAACTCATACTTGAAATGAATAATAATAATTAACCAAAGATATACTTATACGAAAGTACGATCTTTATTTGAATAATCGAAAATAAGTTTGATTATCGAAACATTATTCTTTAATAAAATAAAGAATATTATTTAATAAAATAAGCGGAATCATAAGTCCTCGAATGAATATTCAAAATAATATTCATTAAGTAAAATAAACGGAGTCATAAGTCCTCGAATGAATATTCAAAATAATATTCATTAAGTAAAATAAAGTCATCGAATAAACCTTATTCGATTAATAGTTTTGAGAACTATTCATATATATATATATAAATATATATATTATACTCGGGAACATCGACTCCCGGTTTAGAAAATGTTCACCTTTGGGTCCCCTATACTAAGGGTATACGCAACTACTGCTTATCTCTAGCATAGGTATTATGCACTTATAAGCATTCAAATCTACAATTAGATATCAAGATTACGAAATAGGAATGCATATAAACCATATCAGCATGCTCCAATATATCGCAAGATTTGCTAACAACCATCATGCATCTATCGCAAGATAATGCATATACATATATACATCACAACAACAGTATAACGGGTAGAAAACTTGCCTGAGTGTTCCCGGATAGACTTAAGCTTAGAGTGGGTCCGATAACCTATGAACAACAACATAAGTCGGAATTAAATCCCTGTCGCTTAAGAAACTAGACTTTAACCAATTGAACCCTAACGTTCACTTATGGTCACTTCTACGCTTAACGAATCACATAAGTCGTTCGAGTACCCTCGGCTCCACCATTTTTAATAAATTAACCATTGAGAATTTTAAGGTGATTCTTTCGCGAGTACTCTACCAACTACCTAATCCACTTTAGGTAATTTTGTCATACTCCAATTAGTCATTTAAGGGCCTTAACCAGGGTTTCAAAGTAAGGTGAGGGGTAATGGTTCGTTCGCGAAACGCCGTTACTTAAAACGGTCGTTTCTCCTAAACCGTACATCGGATTCAAGCAAACCACATACCAAAACGAAGCTCGTAACATGAACTATCTAATCATGGCAATGGTCAAAACCTAATAGTGAGTTCACGGGTCCTGAAGTTAAGAACAAAAACAGTCTAAATTAAATCAGCCATTACGACGGCTATGTTTACGCGATTATCAGATTTATACCACTCCAATCAATCCACAAATCAACCAACAATCATTACTACAACAAAAATCCATCCATACTTTACTAAACAGCCCCAACATCTCAAGATTTCCAATTTATACTACTCTCAATCATGAACTAAAAGCTATACTTAAGTTCATTAACCAATAATCAAGATTTACAACTTCAAACTCATTACAAATCCAACCATACTCTAAGTATATAAGAATCATGCTTCTCATGAACCATACCAAACATAAAAAATCTAAATATACCAAAGTAGGGCTAGGGTATGAGATTATACCTTCCTTGGTGAGTAAAAGTAACTAAGGAGCTTAGAATCACCCTTGAAAATCCTTACCAAAGCTATATCTAAACAAAAACACAAGATCAAAATTTCAAGGTCTTGAAAACACTATTCACCCTCTTCTTCCATGAATTATTGGAAGAGATTGTGAAGGAAATAGAAGCTTAGATTCATAGGATAGCTATATCTATGCATAAGGAACCTTGGATAATTACCTCACAAATTAACAATGCTTGGAACTTGAATTTGGATTTTCTTTTCTTTGAAAATGGTGAAGAAGCCGAGAGCTTCTTGCTTGGAAATGAGAAGTCAATTTTTGTGTTATGATTTGCTTGGCTTGGTTGATATCCTTTTGTTTGTTAATTAACTTTTTACCATGGTAAAGAATGAATGGTTCGCAATCAACCAACCAATCCCTCCTTTTTGTCATGCTTAAGTCACCATGCTTATATCATCTTCCCACACTTGTCTTTTTCTTGTTGGTGTGATGACATCATCATCCACTAACCTCTTTGATTAACTCCTAATTACTTGGCTAATGATCGCTGATCTGTTATACGGTTCTCTTAACTTTCATTCTCGTTTATCGTTTGAGGGATCATACCCGGGATCTCATTACTTAGGTTCCCTTAAACCTTTCTCAATATTTTATATTCCTTTTATGATCCTCTCTTATAATCCTTGAATAAAAATCCTTTTAATCATGTTACCCTATACTCAATTCTTTCTGTATCTGGTAGGTTTTCAGGAAAAATCAAAGTGTTCGAATTTGGATTCTGACGATCTTTATATACACTTATATACCATATAGAGTACTAATAAGATCTCAGAATATCAATAAAAGAACCCCTACATAGTGTGGCATGAAAGGTTTTCTTATTCAGCATAATTAGCAAAATCACTATTCATAAGGGTTACAAAAAGTCCAAAATTTTGGGGTTACTACAGTCTCCCCTCCTTAAAAAGGATTCCGTCCCGGAATCAAATAGAAAATAAATGGGGGTACTTTTCTAGAATTGTGCCTTCTAACTCTCAAGTCAATTTTCCCACATTGTGGTTCTGCCACAAAACCCTGACTAGCACGATAACCTTTCTCCTAAGCACTTGTTCCTTTTCGATCTATAACCCTTCCTGGTTGCTCCATATAGGTTACGTTTGGTTGCATGCCTATGCACTCATATGCCCCTATTTGTCTGGCATCCGGATTACACTTTCTTAACATTGATACGTGGAACATGTTATGAACTTGCTACGGTTTCGGGGGTTAGGGCTAGCTCATATGCTAACTTCCCAATATGTCTTAATACCTCAAAGGGGTCAACAATTCATGGGCTTAGCTTTCCTTTCTTTCCGAACCTTATTCATCCTTTCCAAGGGAATACCTATAACAACACTAGGTCCCCTACTTCCTATTATTTGTCCTTTCGTGTCAATTCAACATACTTCTTATGTCCATCTTGGGCTACTACCAGCCTTCCTCTGATTAGATCTATTATATCCTTGGTCCTTTGGACTACTGCTGGTCCGAGCATCTTGCGCTCTACAACTTCATCCTAACATAAGGGAGATCGACATTGTCTTCCCTCAAGGATCTCATAAGGCGACATCTCGATAATGACATTTGATCTATTGTCGTAAGAAAACTCAATCCGCGATAAATGATCATTCCAAATTCTTTCAAGTCTACTTCACAGACTCTCATAATAGCTTCTAGCACTATAGCTTTTGTTTCTCAATACTCCTTCTTTTCTTATTCGTAGTCATTACTATCTTCCGTACATAATACTATACTGGTTACACTTTTGCTCGTTAGTATTCTATAACCTTATAATAACCACGTCAACCTTACTATCACGGACGCATTAGATTCAGAATACCACCGCACTGATACTACTCTTTTCTAGCTGCTTCTATCTTTGAAAGCTTGATCCATCGTATAGAAGTAAAAGAATTTATTGAGAGATCACTATGATCATGAACACTTGTTCTATTGCATAGTTAGTACAGAAGGTGGCCAGCCTTTAGTACTTGACAAGCAATTAAACAACATGTGGTATCCTACTAGGCTTCTATCACACAGATAGATAGTCATTCGGTAATACCTCCCCTTCTAGAAGGGTTGTTCTTCTCATCTTATACAAAATGAAAAGGAGAGAAAAGAACGAATTGAAGAGAAATGTATATGAAAAAAAAAATACTGCCACAAATATCTGGCTTGGAATCTACCTCTGAACTATAGAGGTTTGTCATAGGAGAACAAAACATATGTGTATATATATATCAACATCAAGTATTATAGAATTGCATTTCACGTGCCAGAATATTTACTAATCCATCCATCATTCCATGGACCCATGCTCTTGCTCGAGCTCATAAACACTCACTTTTGAAACTCCCTGGACATCGAAACTCAAATAAGGGATTTCATTCTAGACATCATTGTTACTATAATTTTATGCTTGCACTGCAACCTTCCCTGTATAGTAATACGACTCTCTATTCATAAGAAGGAATAAATATATAATATGTAAATACTCCACTAGGTAGTTTATCAATGATAATTTATACATCAACACGACCCCATTAGGGGTACTCAATCTCAACATCCATTCCAATACAACTCTCACGGCTATAATAGGCTCATTACTTGCAGAATCATTGTTGCATTACTATGGTCCACCATTGACCTACTGTAGTAATTCATTTTCTATGAAATCTTAATAGCTAACCATACGGAGTCCATACATGTCGTATCAAATTCTTCTAAGGGGGCAACATAATCACCATTCCATGATTCATGAAGAACACTCCTGAACTTGGCGTACATATGACATGAAGCAGATAAAATTGCAGAAGAGTTTCAATAAAAGCAACGATAGCAGGTTAATACCATTATTAACCATATGTCTTTATTAGGAGACATGAAGCTCAAAGGTTCATTTAGTCCTTTCGTAACATGGTCCTGGCTTATCTCAAGATATGACCTTATAAGATAGATAGCCCACTCACGGTGATTACATAAATTAAATCTTTACCAAACTACTATCACGGTTGAGTATCGCACAATCATCAGAAGGAATGTCAATCTTTCAAACCATAATACAATCTTCACGGCTTTAACCATTATCACTATATTCCTCTGGCACGAGCGCCTATAATTGTCCTCTTACACTTAAAGTGTCGGCCACCTCTTTGGCCTTTCCTGATAGTAAAATTTCCTTACAATCTATATCATTTTAACCACCTCTAATTAAATTTTCTACCTCATTTCAAATCACTGCTTGTGTGAAAATGCTCTTCCTTAAGCATTGGTGAGAAAAAAAATATCACCATTTTTCCATAAGTTATTGCCTCGGTCTTTAGAGGTTAACATTATCACGACTGACTCTTGATCATACTTAGGACGTCTCTTATCTTGGGTCCTTCTTGTTTTCACCAATCTTGACCTTCATTGGGTTCAATCTATACTTTCTCATGGTTTAACATGTGCCCCACTTGGCATTATTATTATTACGTCATATTTTCTTTATCAAAATTTCTATTCTTGAGAACTTTGAATATTACCTTTCCCTTTGTAAAACCTCTAAGGTTATCCTTAAATCCTTCATCATGTACTCTCTAGGTACATGGCATATCAAGATACCATTTACTAATACTAGAACCATTGTCTATATAGTTCTGAAAACTTTCTCCACTAATCTTTAAAGGTTGTTTTTGCCTTAGTCCTTCATTCCGTACCGCCCAAACTCATAATGTCCCTATTAATGGTGAAATGCCAACCTTTATGCATTCCCCCATGGTTCATCTCAAGTTATCGAAGTTCTATCCTTAATTCTACCTTTAAAAGGTACTTCCACTCTTCCATTGATAAATCAGTTCATCTATCCCTGACAAGGGTATCTTATTCAATCATTCCCACCTCGATAGTCTATACTTAGTGTCATCGTAACATCCTTTTTCCAAACTGAGGTCAATCCATATGGCCTCTAAAAGATAACAATGTTTACCCGTATTTCTTTCCTAATTTGGTAGTGACAACAGGGATGTTTTGGAAGATATTGGTCATGTTCAACGTAAACTTCTTCTTAATAATTCCTCATTTACTTTTATTGTTTATCTCAACAGTCATCTTAATGTTGGGATATCTTTTATGCATGGCGTCCCCCTTTTTGGGTATCAATTCACATGCGTTACTCACACTTCACATTCTTGAAGGTCATTTCATTCATCCAATTTCCTAATTTCTTACTTTCTTGTCTCCTCAGTCTATCCGCGTCTCATTATTTATCCTTCCAACCATCTCAAGGTTTCCTCAAATCCTCCCAACTTAAAGGGGATAAAATATATGTACTCTTATGCCTTCAACCATCAATTTTAACTCATGGTGAATCCCCCTCATCCTGATGATTACATACTTTTTTATTTCTATTGTTACGAGTCTTTAGGGTTTCCTCATACCCAACTCCCTTATCATACCTCAAACTCTATTGCCTTTATATTCCTTTCCACTTCAGTTTCTTTTTATTTTCCTTTCTCTTACAATCATTTCATGAACCCACTAATTATTTACTTCAAACATCAAGTCATTCTGCGATTCGTGTCCTCGTGACGAATCTTGCCAACTTTTACAACTTAGATTCATAAGTCATCATACTCGTCCACCTTTGTTCTGGCTCTAAAGCTTTTACACTATCTCTATAACCTTGGGAAGTACTTTCCCGAAAACAATTGACTGAACTTTAATCGGTTTATTGTAACCTCTGGCCCCGTGCCTTCCTTGGCCTTTCACCAGCGGGTGGCCTCTCTCTTAGGAAGGTAAGTGACTAAAGTAGTCTTTTGCGCTTCATCAATCATTTAGAATATAAAATCATTCCTCTATTTCCTTTGGCTAGGCTCTTGCCTCGGCTAGGTCAGCTTTTTCCTTGGAACTCTGAGAGCTTAGTGACTTAAAGGTCCTGAAAGAATTTCCCACCGCATTGTTTCCTCAGGGTGGTGTTTGGGAATAAAAGTATAATTTTTGTTTAGGTAGGTCCATAAATGGCCCCATAGGAGTACCATCCCGGTTCTCCCTATCTTGCTCGACTTCTATTTTCTCAGTATGAAATATTTCATCCTTCTCCCATAATCAGGGTTATCTTATACGTTAAAATCCTTGTTTTCCATTTCATTATATTATAGGTTCCTTTTCTCTTGATGGCGACCTCCCTGACTATCACATTCAGGGTTTGCCCTAAATCTCTTTCCTCGAACTGTGACTTTCATCTAAGATCCCATCCTTAAGCTCTTGAACGTTTGGAACCCAAATTCTGTAGGGATACTTGATTATTCCCTCATCATCTTTCTAGGTATTAATCTCTTCTCCGGTTATTGGTTCTCTGCCTCTATTCATCACTTTTTCTTGGCACAATATGATCTTCTCCAATAATTTGGGCTGTATTGTAATCTCAAACAGCTTTTCGATACCGGCTCCGGTTACCTTCACTTCTATTTCCATTTTCTCAAAATCTTTTATCAACTCTCCCAAAGACATTTACATCTTGAGTCTCTCTTTTATACTAAGGGCATTAGCCACCATTTTGGCTTTCCCTGGATGATAAAGAATCTCATAATCGTAATCCTTCATTAGCTCTAACCACCTCCTCTGGCGCATGTTGAGCTCTTTCTGCGTGAAAATGTACTAGAGCACTTATGGTTTATGTAAATCTCGCACTTTTCTCCATACAAGTAGTGCCTCCAATCCTTAGGGAAAAACTATTGCCACGAGCCCAAGCTCATGGGTGGGGATATCGAATTTTATATTCCCTTAATTGTCTTGACGCGTACGCGATTACCTTGCTATATTGTATAAGAAGCACCCTAATTCCTTATGCGAAGCGTCACTACACACCACGAAATCTCCTTTTTCCATTTGGCAACGCCAACATAGGGGCCGTCACCAACCTTTGCTTTAGTTCTTAAAAGTTGTTCTCGTATTTCTCTGTCCATTCGAACTTCTCAGTCTTACTAGTAAGCCGCGTTAAAGGGGCTACTATCTTTATAAACTTGAACGAACCTCCGGTAGTGACCGGCCAATCCTACCGCTGGTAGTCGCCCTAACCATGGTCATCAATTCCTCAGTGGTCCTTTATTCATTCTTGTTAGGATCCTCCACGGGATCCTCCTCTGCAACAATCCCCTCTAGGAAAACATCCTCAACAACTATATCCTCAATATGAATCTCATCCGGTATCACGTTAGGGTACTCTATTGGACTCACAATTTGATCTCCAACTTGTAATAAAACATCCTCATGCTGATGCTCCTGAACCTCAGGGTTTGGTGCCCCGCTGCCCTCTACGAGAATGAACTATGTTACTATCATGATATTTATAAGGGTTCCCATAAGGGTTTTAACTGTTAGTACTACGTTAGGTAGTCCGACTATGAACTTGGCAAGAGTTCTTATTATCTTAGTGAACTTATTATTTTAATGTCACATCATCTCTGAGGTTTATAACGCCTAGCTCTGATACCATTTTTGTAACACCCCCAAATCCGGGGTCGGGGATTCGGGTTGTCACGAGTTCCATTTCCCTTATCAATACTTAATCTTAACAGTCTAGCAACTACTACGTACTGTGACCCCACAATATACACACACACCACAAGTTATAGTCTCAGAGATGAATACCAAAAATAACACAAGTCATTTTATTCCACAATTATAAGTCATTACACCTCAAAAGGGTTTCTGAATAAATTTACATATTCTTTGCCATTATTACAATTTTATAATATACATAAGTTCGGTACATCAAAAGTTGAAATCCTAGCCTATTGGTAGTTCCTACCTCATCCACAACGGCATCAACGCCTACTGGAAACTGCGGAACGTTTCTTATCCGCTCACGAATTGGGAGCTTGGTCCTGTTCATCTTGTCTATCTGTTGTTGTATGATGAAAGAAGAAAGCAAGGGTGAGCAACAAGCCCACCGAAATAATATGTATAATAATTTACAATATATGAGCATCCTCATAGTACTCATGAAAGTCTTGGTCAAGAAGAAATGAACCAAGTTGTTATCTTAACGTGACAAGTCGCAAAATATTCAGTATATATATACATATATACTACTCAAAATCTTTGAAATCCTCTGACATGTATAATATACACAGAGTTCCAGTTTATAACTATATAAAAATATCGTTGCAAGGTGATCTCATATATCTAACCTTGTCTCAACATTTTTCTGAAAATCTTTGTCATGCATAAGATAATCATTAACCAGATATAAGTTGAAAAGATGAAGTTACAAGATACTAAAATATACTTATATCTTTTTCCGAATACTACTTAAACTTCCACCGTTCAAGGTATAAATAGTTCATCCCATGGATGAAGCTACAAGATAAAACGTATATAGAATCAATCTTTGAAATATCATCAAAATGAAATGAAGTTACGAGATACTTCATTTGATAAAAATATCATTTTAAAAACTCGACCCTGCCAACACTCAACAATCGCCCAGCTGTAGCCTTTCTTTCGAAGTGCTTTGGCTAGTGTTGCAGAAATATCCAACTGGATGATGAACTCATTACGGGAGTTTGCCGCGCCAGGAAGACCACTCACGATGATCAGTCGCAGTAGTGCAACCCCACAATTTTCTACATGTAGAGGAGAACAGTCGGATTTACTTGTCAACCGAACACTGGACTCCTAAGGAATGGACCGTCTTAGCGGAACTTCCGGGCCATTTGGGCCAATATAATAAGGCTGGGCCGGCGCCACTCGACCACTTACGCCACTCCTAGTTCAGATGAAATCCATGACTCTAAAACGTAAAGCTCGTCCCCTCTTTCCCCAAGTAGAAACTTGTTGATACGGCTCCACCAAGAAGTCGTATCTAGTTGGAAAGGAAAACTCACCGATATTTCCCGGGCGATGCCTGTTAATGGATTAACTTATTCCAAGAATTTTACTTCCCGAGTGTTGGGTAAGTAATCAAAAACCCTTTTTATAAAAACAACAACCTTGTTGCGAATATAAAAATACATCACGGAGCCGGATCCCTCAGATTTTTAAGCGAGTATTTAAATCCCCTTCGAAAGGAAGATCTTAAATCTAAAAACGAGTTTTGGGATCCGCTCTAACTTTTAAAATCATTTTGAAGACTCGAAAACATTTTTAAGAATGTTTGGAGAAATGCTGATTTAATAAAATAAATCAGTCCCAATATATTAGAAAATATCTGAATATTATTGTTTAAATAATATTCTCATAAAGGATAATCTTTATAAAAATAGTTGAAGTAGAAGTTTTAAAACTCATACTTAAAATGAATAATAATAATTAACCAAAGATATACTTATACGAAAGTACGATCTTTATTTCAATAATCGAAAATAAGTTTGATTATCGAAACATTATTCTTTAATAAAATAAAGAATATTATTTAATAAAATAAGCGAAATCATAAGTCCTCGAATGAATATTCAAAATAATATTCATTAAGTAAAATAAGCGGAGTCATAAGTCCTCGAATGAATATTCAAAATAATATTCATTAAGTAAAATAAAGTCATCGAATAAACCTTATTCGATTAATAGTTTTAAGAACTATTCATATACATATATATAAATATATATTATACTCGGAAACATCGACTCCCGGTTTAGAAAATGTTCACCTATGGGTCCTCTATACTAAGGGTATACACAACTACTGCTTATCTCTAGCATAGGTATTATGCACTTATAAGCATTCAAATCAACAATTAGATATCAAGATTACGAAACAAGCATGCATATAAACCATATCAGCATGCTCCAATATATCACAAGATTTGCTAATAACCATCATGCATCTATCACAAGATAATGCATATACATATATACATCACAATAACAGTATAACGGGTAGAAAACTTGCCTGAGTGTTCCCGGATAGACTTAAGCTTAGAGTGGGTCCGATAACCTATGAACAACAACATAGTCGGAATTAAACCCCGGTCGCTTAAGAAACTAGACTTTAACCAATTGAACCTTAACGTTCGCTTATGGTCACTTCTACGCTTAACGAATCAGATAAGTCGTTCGAGTACCCTCAGCTCCACCATTTTTAATAAATTAACTATTAAGAATTTTAAGACGATTCTTTCGCGAGTACTCTACCAACTGCCTAATCCACTTTACATAATTGTTTCATACTCCAATTAGTCATTTAAGGGCCTTAACCAAGGTTTCAAAGTAAGATGAGGGGTAATGGTTCGTTCGCGAAACTCCGTTACTTAAAACGGTCGTCTCTCCTAAACCGTACATCGGATTCAAGCGAACCACATACCAAAACGAAGCCCGTAACATGAACTATCTAATCATGGCAATGGTCAAACCCTAACAGTGAGTTCACGGGTGCTGAAGTTAAGAACAAAAACAGTCTAAAGTAAATCGGGCATTACGACGGCTATGTTTACGCGATTACCAGATTTATACCACTCCAATCAATCCACAAATCAACCAACAATCATTACTACCAAACTACATCCATACTTTACTACAACAGCCCCAACATCTCAAGATTTCCAATTTATACTACTCTCAATCATGAACTAAAAGCTATACTTAATTTCATTAACCAATAATCAAGATTTACAACTTCAAACTCATTACAAATCCAACCACACTCTAAGTATACAAGAATCATGCTTCTCATGAACCATACCAAACATAAAAACTCTAAATATACAAAAGTAGGGCTAGGGTATGAGATTATACCTTCCTTGGTGAGTAAAAGTAACTAAGGAGCTTAGAATCACCCTTGAAAATCCTTACCAAAGCTATATCTAAACAAAAACACAAGATCAAAATTTCAAGGTCTTGAAAACACTATTCACCCTCTTCTTCCATGAATTATTGGAAGAGATTGTGAAGGAAATAGAAGCTTAGATTCATAGGATAGCTATATCTATGCATAAGGAACCTTGGATAATTACCTCACAAATTAACAATGCTTGGAACTTGAATTTGGATTTTCTTTTCTTTGAAAATGGTGAAGAAGCCGAGAGCTTCTTGCTTGGAAATGAGAAGTCAATTTTTTTGTTATGATTTGCTTGGCTTGGTTGATATCATTTTGTTTGTTAATTAACTTTTTACCATGGTAAAGAATGAATGGTTCACAATCAACCAACCAATCCCTCCTTTTTGTCATGCTTAAGTCACCATGCTTATGTCATCTTCCCACACTTGTCTTTTTCTTGTTGGTGTGATGACATCATCATCCACTAACCTCTTTGATTAACTCCTAATTACTTGGCTAATGATCGTTGATCTGTTATACGGTTCGCTTAACTTTCGTTCTCGTTTATTGTTTGAGGGATCATACCCGGGATCTCATTACCTAGGTTCTCTTAAACCTTCCTCAATATTTTATATTTCTTTTCTGATCCTCTCTTATAATCCTTGAATTAAAATCCTTTTAATCATGTTACCTTATAATTAATTCTTTCTGTATCTGGTGGGTTCTCGAAAAAAATCAAAGTGTTCAAATTTGGATTCTGAAGATCTTTACATACACTTATATACCATATAGAGTACTAATAAGATCTCAGAATACCAATAAAAGAACCCCTACATAGTGTGGCATGAAAAGGTTTTCTTATTCAGCATAATCAGCAAAATCACTATTCATAAGGGTTACAAAAAGTCCAAAATTTTGGGGTTATTACATGGATTGACATCCTGGTTATTGTTGTCTTGGGTGTTATTGTTGGTTTTTTCATTCTGTTTAGTAGGATGGTTATTTCTCCTGGGAGGCATTTTATGTAAAGAATCAAATAACTTATTTAGCCTTTAAATCAAAACCCTTTTTATGATATTTTTTTTGTAGCACAAAAATATCTCTTTTTGAAAACATTTTCAATTGTTGAACTAAGTAAATTGCATGCTTCTTTACAGAATGTAAACAATTAGGAAATAGGATACATGATATCACAAGAGTTTATAACTGGTGCAATAAGTAAGATAAAACAAGTATAGTAATATAAATGACAATGCTGGAAAAGGAAAGGTTTATATATAAAGTTTGGTAGTACAAGCGCAAAATGTTTTATTAAAGGAAAAAGTACAATAAGCCTATTCATTATTCAGCAAGTCTAGTTTATTTATATACCCACCAAACATCTGATAGTACACATTACACACTATTATACATATATCAGCGGTCACATCATTTTTGTCGTTTAGCTTCAGTAAAACTCTGGTCCACCAAGCCTTTCAAAATCCTCCAATACTTCTCTAGCCCACCACATAAGAGCATCTGGGGCTGCATACTCACAGGTAGCTCCATGAAGTCTAGCCCCAAGTATTCTCCGGGTCACCTGAATCTCATTCCGAAGCCCCCTCACATTCCTGTCAACATCTATAGTCCTTATAATATGTTGTAGTTCCTGAATCTGTGCCAACAGGGCCTCTCGTTCCAAAAGAAGAGCCTCTTACATATGGTATGGAATAAGGTGTGGAGTAAACTGGAAAGATGCACCCGCCATCGAATGTCCGGTAATCTCAGAATCAGCAGGTGGGGGTCCTCGAATAGGTGGTCTCACATATGGAGGTGGAATAGCTCGTAGTGGTACAACCGTCACAACAAGTATTATAGCTGACACCTATGGTAGAGCAGGACGTGGATTAGATGTCGGTCTTCCGACTTAAGGCTCTGAGTGATCAAATGATATCGAAATAAAGGAATCTTTCATCGTTGCTATCTGAAAATTACGCTGCTAAATAAGAATCTCAAATCTCATCACGAATCATACTAAAACCTACTATTTAGTCACACTCAACCTCTTGACGATCTATTTCTCTATTTTCTAATACTAATCATAACCCTCTACCCATTCCCGACAATCTAGGTTTGTGGCAGTGACTTTTAAATTGTAGCTCTGATGCCAAACCTGTGGCACCCTCCAAACCCGGGTTAGAAGTTTGGCGTCCATAACACACACACCATATATAAACCTGTTTATAAATATAATAATATATATGCAATGACCCTACTTACCATATTTCTCGGATCGTAGCTTTTTAAAGTATGTCCACAAGCCACAACTTTTTTTATATTACAAACGTACCAAATTCCCAGTTTATTTATCTTACAACTGAAGCAAACTTTATTACAAACTATCAACACAAACTAAGCCAAGCATCATCTGCTAGCTTATTCTATTTCAACCTGGAAACCTAGCTCGCGCACTTGTCTGAGGATCCTCGCTACCACCAATTTCCTTTTTCACTGGAAAAGAACATAAACAGATTTGCAAGAGTGAGCTAACTAGCTCAGCAAGTCATAATGACAACACTGAGATTAAACAATGTTCAATTGAAATGAAATAAGGATTCAAGTTTCCTGATAAGCAATGATTAGAATTGGATATTCACTTTTATTTTAAAAACCAAGGTTAGGCTGCTGATCAGTCATACACTAACCCCGAGAAAGGCTCCCAGCTTTGCTCTATATACTGGATCCAAGGCACACATTGGCCTATTATGACCACAAATCTGGTTTAACCACAAATCTGATCCCTATTTAAAAATAATCCAATTCTATAATAACAACATGATAAACAATGTAAATCAATAAGCTGAACCATAAACACGATTTATCTTGAAGCATAGGGTGATTTACAATACCCTAAAGGTATAACAAGGGAACAGGAAGATTGACTTTCAACCAAGAAAAGAATCAGAATATAGAAGACCAAGGGTTCAATGGTTATAAGGATTGGTCTTCTGCTATACAAGGCGTTAAGGTTTATATGCTAAGTAATTCCATATCAAGAATCAGTATGTGGTATATATGTATTTGTGGAGTAGTATCGTATATGTGTGGTTCGTATATGAGAATTCAACAATCCATGGTTTATAACGAATAAGGCTTATGGCTCAAGATCAATTAAAATAATCAGGGTTTAAGGTTAAGTACTTAAAAGTACATGCAATATGGTACAAGGACTATTTGGAACACTTGTAACATATATGAAAAGAGTTCAAGAATACTTGCGATATATTATAAGAAAGAGCATAAGCACTTGCCTTAGAACGGGTTTCCGAATCATTTTATAATTAAATAATAGGGTTCGAACGCCCAAATCTGACTTTAAAATCATTTAATAATGATTATTGAGGCTTGAAGATTATTTAAAATAATATTTTAAGGCTCGAAACTAATTTTAAAATTTTTTAAATCCAAATAAATAATTAAATCTATTATTAAATCAATTAAAATTAATCAATAATTTATTATATTAATTAATCAATTAATATTAAATTAATCGATTAATTGAAATAATTAAAAACTAATTAACATTAATTGATAAAATAAATCAGATTTATTTTTAAATAAATAAATAATTAAAAATAGTTTTCTGAATTTAAAATAATTAAATAAACATTTTTTTTCTAATTATTAAAATAACAAAATATCATTTTTAAAATATTTTTAAACAAAAGGGGCTGAAATGCAATTCATACGAAAGTTGGGTGATGAAACTAAAGTTTCACCACCATCTTCAACCTCCGCCACCGGCAGCCATGGCCGCCGCCACTGAGCTCGCCGGCGGCAGCTCCAAACCGCCCAGAAACGGTGTATAAAACTGCAGAATTGTAGTTCTAATTGGCAGGAACACGATCGCATCAACACAAATCACAACCCATCTTCTGAACCAGCCGGGAAAGTTAATCAAAATTTTACGCCGCCGCCCATTTATATTTTCCGGCGAAGCTCGATTAAATCATTCCAGGAATTTTTTGTTAATCCGATATACACCATTCAATTTGTTTTTCCACGATCTACACAGTGGTATACTAAGTTTCATCTAATAACCCCTAACAAAGAAACACCTAATTTTTCAATTAAGAACATTCAAACACATAAATCCTAATTTTAATATTTCGAGAATCAAAATCAATTTTCTATATGTTATTGAACTCCAAATTCATCATATAATATACCAAAATGATCAGGATAAAATTATTCACATGATACAATCATCAAATCATATCAACAACATCAAAAATTTCTATTTTAATCAATAATTATTTTAAAATAAAACAAATAAATAAAAAAATAACCTTGATATCTGCACTGAAATTGATGATTGATTATGATAGAACTTTTTGAGAACTTCGATTCGGTACATGGCACGCTTGATTCAGAGTTCGATAACGCTTTCGTTTTTTGTTTTGATTCTCAAGAACGCAACGATTTAATGGGTTTCCCCCCATAATTTATTGGTTTTTACTGATCGACTAAGATTATACGAATAAAATGAAATAAGATAAAGGCTATTTATATTTATAGAATTATAATACCCGTTGGATCGTATTGGATCGAAAAATAAGTTACTTGCAAAAACGATCCGATTTTATACCCGTTTTGGATAATTATCGAAACCGAGGTTCTAATAAAACACTTTACATGAAAATAATGTAATAATATCCCGTCTTTTGAGAATACGGGTTTTATTGATATATCGAAATGATTACCGTATCGAAAATTTTACGCCGGGACGCGTACGGATCAAACCGTAATCCAGATAGAAAAAGTCAAAACACGGAAAATGTCCGAAATTATCAGATTAGGTTATAAAGGACTTTTTTGAAGAGTTTAGGGTTGTAAAAATGTAAAAACGGTTGAAGTTGGACGATTCCCAGTTTTATAAAATAGGTTTGTAATTATACATAATAACATTAATGAATTCATAAATCATTTTAAAATCATATAACGATCCAAAAATTATCAGAAAAATATCATAATTATCTATATTTTATTCTGGGCATAATAAAATTAAAATACTCATATCTTATCACATATAAACATCTAAATATTAATATCAATCATCAGATAATTCTCCAAAATTCACATAATAATCACATAATAATCATTTATTGATAAAAATAATTACACGCTATATCCCGGATATTACACTAATGTACCTTTAATTCAGCATTATCAGCCTCGACATCAGCATTTGCCATGAGAGCATAATTGACTCCATCATCTGAATCTGATGAATCATCCCAGTTTCTCTTCGTTGAGATCAAATCTTGTTTCTTCTCAACTCTGGGTTTTCTGCAGTCAGCTGCAAAGTGTCCAATTCCATCACAGTTGAAACATCTCTCTTTTGACTTATCAAGTTTTCCAGATCTTGATTCCTTCCAATCAATATTTCTTCTATTGTTCCTCATATAAGAGTTTGAGGAACTGGAACCTTTTCTGGAAAATATTCTCCCCTTCTTGAAGTTCTTGTAGACAATCTTCTTGAAGCTTTTAACCAGTAGGGCAGCCATTTGATCCATGTATTCTTTATTGTTATGATCACTGTTAGTATCTGATTCATTATCAGTATTTGAGTCATCATCAAAATTTGATGATTCAGTATCTGACTGTGCAATCATGGCTTTCCCTTTAGAGTAGCTTTTCCTCCCAACTTTCTCCTTTGGCTTCTTTTCAACTTTGAGTGCAACTGGTCTAGATTTAGATCATTTCCTCTCGCTTCTTTTCTCCATCTCTAGTTCATGAGTTTTCAGAACTCCATTGATCTCATCCAGAGGTGTGTTATCAAGTTGATAGTTATCCCTTATTGATGTGACTTTAAAATCCCACTTTTCAGGGAGAGCAAGTATGAACTTCAAGTTTGAATCCTCCAAATCATATTCTTTGTTGACAAGGGATAAGTCATTTAGCAACTTCTGAAATCTGTCATAGATCTCAGTTAAGGACTCATTGTCCCTTGAGTTAAAGTGCTCATATTCTTCAGTAAGTATTGTCCTCATGTTCTTCTTGATAGCAGTTGTACCTTGAAACATTACTTATAAAGCATCCCATGTCTCTATTGCTGTCTTACATCCAATAACTCTATTGGATATAACACTATCAAGACTGCTGTAAATGATGTGTCTAACCTTATCATCCTTCATAATAGATGAGAGATCTTCAGGAGTATAGTCCTTCCTGTCTTTGTCTATCATCTTCTATGGTTCTCCTGCAACAGAAACAGCTACCTTCTTTGGTTTATGAGGACCATCATAAATCCTGTTTAGATATTCAGGATATTTGGCTTCCAAACACATGGCCATCCTGACTTTTCAGATTGGATATTCATGTATCTTCAGGATTGGAAACTTGATTGCTTCATACCTACTCATGTTGCTGCTAATCTGTGATGTGGCTGGGGGTGGTGGTTTTGGATTATGTGTTTCTTCTTCTTTGTCTGACATTGTTGATTATTTTTTAGATCTTAAACTATTTGTACGATAACAGCAAGTTCTGATACCAATTGTTAGGCCCTTAATCAACTGTAGAGAGGGGGTGAATACAGTTAATACAATCAATTCGACAAAGCTTCAACAGTGTTTATATTAACAGATAAAAACTGATTACAAATATACTCTCTCAAAAGGATGAACAAATATTCTTGAGAGAGGCTAGGTTATGCGAAAGATATAACAATGTTCGCAATGCTTATAGCATGAACCTAATATTTGCTTTATATAGAGCACAACTATAAAATGTATAAGGAATCCTATTCTAGTAACAACAAGGAAACCTAATACAATGCATCTAAGATAAAGTCCTTCATCGCCTTGAGTTCCTGTTTCTTTTTCCTTATCGAAGATCAACTGATGTGACAAATCCTGATTTCATCATCCATTGACATCAGCATCCGTTAATATCATTATCAATTGATATTATCATCCGTTGATATCATCATCATCCGTTGATATAAGTTCTGATATGAACTTCTGATAGTTTCCGCAGATATCATCAATTATATTTAATAATGTGAGATTTATACGGACAATAAGAGTATGAAGTATGTATTCACGGGGAAAAGCAAATATAGTGGCAACACGATAAGTAAAAAAAAGGAGAAGGTGAATGTGTTGACTACACCAGAAGAGTTATCTATGGAATTTCAGAAGTTGGAATTGGAAGTCATAATTTATATTCTAAAGGAAGCAAGGATGTATAGTATGACCTTTCAGCCAGAGTTGTTAGAGAAGATAAAGAGTTGTCAAGAGGAGATAATGAATCAGGATGTTAACAGTTTAGTAGGAGGAAAGTTATACACTCAGAAGAATGATCACGGTATTCTCATATTTTCTTCCAGAACATGGATGCCACAAGTGACAAAATTAAAGAATGAGATCCTACAGGAAACTCACAATTCTAAGTATTTAATCTATCCAAGAAGTGTCAAGAAATATAGAAATTTAAAGAAGAATATTGGTGGCCAGATATGAAAAGGAAAATTTCAGAATGGATTAGTAGGTGTTAGGCATATCAAAGAATTAAAGTGGAGTATCAGAGACCCAGTGGATTATTGTAACCGTTAGAGAAACAGAATGAAAATGGGAGCATGTTGCTCTGGATTTTTTTAGTCAGATTACCAAAGACGAAAGTGAACCATGACGCCACTTGGGTTTTAGTGGACAGACTAATTAAGTCAGCTCATTTTCTACTTATTAATGAAAGATTTTCATTGGACAAGTTGGTTCACATGTAATTGAAGGAGATAGTAGTTCGTCATGGATTTCCCGTGTCTATTATATTTAACCAAGATTAAAGATTTAATTTAAGGTTCTAGAAAAGTTTACAATAATGATTGAGGAGCTAAGTTGAATATGAGTAAAGCTTATTATCCACAGACTGATGGCCAAAGCGAAAGAGCGATCCAGATAATTGAAGATATGTTATGTGTTTGTGCCTTTGGTTTTAGAAGAAATTGAGATGAAGTTGGAAAACATGAGATACTTGGACTAGAGTTGGTACAACAAATGAAGGAAGTGGTCAAGATTATTTAGAAAAGGTTAAGTGCAGCACAGGATCGTCAAAGGAAATATGCAGATTAAGCTAGAAAGTACATGGAGTTTGAAGAAGGAGATTTAGTATTGTTAAAAGTTTCACCGTGAAAGGGATTATCCAGGATCAGAAAGAAAGGAAAACTGAGTCCTAGATACGTTGGACTTTTTGAAATTTCAAAATGTGTCGGTAAGGTAACATATGAATTAGCGTTACCCCCGCATATGAAGCACATTCATTACGTGTTCCACGTATTGATGCTTAAGAAGTATAATCCAGACTCTAGGCATGTAATCGAGTACGAACCGATAGAACTTCACGCAGATTTGTATTATGTAGAGAATCCAATAGAGATTTTAGAAAACAGAGAGAAAGCGTTAAGGAATAAAGTTGGAAATTTAGTAAGAGTATTGTGGAGAAACCTAAGGGTTGAAGATTCAACTAAAGTATAGATAATAAAGTATAGATAATTTTGATATTTTTATGTCCAAAATAAAGTATAGATAATTTTGATATTTTTATGGTAATTTATATGTTATTATATGATTTTATAAAGGATTTATAGATTTAATAAATTATTTTTCCGAGTAATTATAAACTATTTTGTATAACCGGGAATCGTCCAACTTGAACCGTTTTTACGTTTTTACCACCCGGAAGTCTTGAGAAAACTCCTCCCTAACATAATTTAATTATTCTGAGCATTTTTCATGTTTTGACTTTTTCGATCCGGAGTACGGTTTTACCCGTGCAAGTCCCGGCGCAAAATTTTCGATACAATATTTGTTTCGGTAAATCGATAAAACCCGTATTCTCGAGGAACGAGATATTTTGATTAAAATATTACATTATATTCTCGTAAGTGTGTAATAAAAAGCCCAGTTTTGATAATTATCCTAAACTGACACCGAATTAGATCGGTTTTATGGTTACTTAGCGGCTAAGTAATCTATTTTCATATCCGATATGATCCAACAGGGTACAAATATTCTGTAAGTATAAATAGCCTTTATCGTATTTTATTTTATACAAATAATCATAAATAAATTGTTAAATTATATAATTTGCAGAGAAAAACCCTAATATTCGTCGTGTTCTTCAAAATCAAACCTAAAATTGAAGGCGTTATCGAAATCGAAATCAAGCATGTGAGTAGCCGAATCGATACTTCTGAAAAGTACTTTCAGATTCTACAATCAATTTCACTGCAGAAATCAAAGGTATTTTTCAATATATTTATTTAAATTCAAATTGAAATATGATTAAAATATGAATTTTTGATTTTGTTGTTGTTTGTGTGATTTGATGATTGTATCTTGTTGATAATTTTGTTATGATCATTTTGGTATATTATATGTTGAACTTGAAGTTCAATAACATATAGAAAATTGAGTTTGATTCTCGAATTATTGAAATTAGGGTTTGAATATAGTATGAATGTTCTTAATTGGATTTGAGTATTTTTGCTATGAGGGTTATTAGTTTAAATTGATTACACCATTGAATAGATCGTTCCAAAAGCAATCTATTGGTATAAACGTGATGGACGGAGGATAAGGGATTCGACCTTGCCGGAAAATGGCGAAGAAGTTTCCGGGAAACTTTGGTCGGATTTTATGAGTTATACATAGATGATTTGTGAATTTGGTTGCCATGAACATGTTTATGGAGTCGAGGGGATTATTCCCTGTTAATTTGGGCCAGTTCTGGGTACAGTTGCAGGTGGCCGGAAAAGCTTGGGGTCGCCGTTAATGGCGACCGTCGGCGATCGACGGGGAAGGTGGTTAATTTACCACTTTGCCCCTGTAGTTTGAAAAAACTTACAATTCAGTCCCTAGAACTTTCAGAAATTATAAAAATGAGATTTCTGTTTTAAAAATTTACAAAAATCATATTTCTATTTAATTTATTTTCAGAAAATTGTTTTTAATTATTTAAAATTCCAAAATTCCTTCTTTTTAATTCTAAAAATTATGTTTTGATTCAAAAATAAATCTGAATTATTTAATTAATTATTTTATTTAATAATTAATTATTTAATTTGCCAATTAATTTAAATATTAATTGATTAAATTAGTTATTAATTAATTTTAATTGATCATTTAATTAGATTTAATTATTTCTTTTGATTTAAAAATTCTGAAAAATAGTTTTGAGATTTAAAATATTATTCTAAATTATGTTCAAGACTCGATAATTATTGTTAAATAGTTTTTAAGTTGAGTTCTGGTATTCGAACCTTGTTAATTACTTATACAATGATTCTTTGACTCTTTTAATTCCGAAAAATGTTCAAAAATTCGTATTAAATACCAGAAAATTCATTTTAACCCCGAATCTTCTTTAAAAAATAATTTGTGTTATCTGATTAATGTGTTATATGCCTATGTGGTTATTGTTTGACTATTTTGGTCATAACTTTTAATCCGTAAATCGAATTTAGGTAAAATGGAGGGTAGATAAAAGCTTATGACGTCTATGTTACGACTAGAAGAATATGAGATTGAATATTGATTGATACTTATAATGCCTAGCAGAGGAAACGAGGCTTAGAAAAAGAGAAAGCAAGTGATCAGTGAGTAGAAGCGAAACATAGAAAAAGAAAAAAGTGATTGATGAGTAGAACTGTTAGACGAGTACAAGTAAAGTTGGAAATCATCTGTGATAAGGCGAGTGATTCTGAATCTTTCTCGAGATATATTGCAAATATTTCTGAACTTTCTTGTAACATGTTGCTAGTATTCAAAATAGTCATATTTTATATTGTAAGTGCTTTAAATCATTCAACCTTGAAACCTGATCACATCATTTGATCTTTGAGCTGTAAGCCTTATTTTTTTATAAACCCCCGATTGGTTGATTTCCCAAAGATTAAACCATACAAATACGATACTACTCCACAAATACATATAAACCATACACCATACACCAAACACCAAACACTGGAACGAAATTGCTTGAACATACAGAGATTTATATATTCCACGACACCTTGTAACATCAAAGAACTAAACCTTGTACAACCATTGAACCATTGTTCATTTATTACTTGAACCTTCTACGGGCCTGAAGCCCTTTTTTGTACATACCGTAATAAACCCTGGTAATACCCATGAATTGCTTTATGTTATGAGACAAATGTTTTATCAAATGTAATTATGATTCTGTTGTATTCAATTAAAATGTTTATTACACTAAATTGTTACAGAATTGGATAGTTTTTATGTGGACTAGATTCATGGTCAGACCAGATTCATGGTTGTATTAGTCCAATGTGTGCCTTGGATCCAGTTTATAGAGCAAAGTTGTGTGCCTTGCTCGATGTTAGTGTGTGACTGATCAGCAGCCTAACCTTGGTTTTAAAAATTTAAAACAAATATCCAATTCTAATGATTGCTTGACAAGAAACTTAATTCCTCTGAATCATTTCAATTGATCATTTTTAATCTTTGTTATTATCATTATAACTTGCTGAGCTAGTTAGCTCACTCTTGCAAATATGTTTATGTCACTCTACAGTTAAAAAGGAAATTGTTCGTAGCAAGGAATCCCAGTCAAGTGTGCGAGCTAGGATTCCAGGTTGATTTGGATCGAGCTAGCAGGAGCTTTATATTGTAGTTGAGTTATGCAAGATTGTAAGAATAATTTCATTTTCAGTTATAAGTTAAACTAGTTGGGATTTGGTATGATATAATAAAAGTTAAGGTTATGGCTTATTTTCATACTTTAACCTGTTGCGATCCGTAGATTATGGTAAGTAGGGTCATTGCATATATTATTTTCATAAACAAGTTTATATATTATGTATGTGTGTGTTGCAAACTTCAAACTTTTGACTCGGGTTCGGAGGGCGCCACAGTTTTAGAAGCTGAAGGCAGGATTCATCCATCACCACCATCTCTATTGGATGTCTTAAAACCTGTCGAGTCTTCAGAATCACAAGGTGCACAGAGTATAAAATAAATAACTACTGCACAACAGTCTGTAGACTCTCGGTTAAACTCTGATATACCAAATGCTGATAATCTCCCTACAGGTTTAAGTATAGATACTTTCCTATAGTCCACTCACTCTATCAATCCATCACTTGTCATTCTCCCTGTTGTTGCTAAAGATGCAGATGCACAACAGTCCATTCTTGAAGATCTATTCATTGCAGAGTCACCATAGCACTCCACAAGTACTGAGGTCTTGGAGATAAATATTGAAGCTCCACCTCACCTGTCTACTATTCTTGAAGATGTGGAGTTAAATGCTGATGGCATGGCAGTTTCTGAGGCAACTGGATTATATATATCACCAATTTCTGATTCTATCTTAAATGCTGAAGCTGGAGTTGAAGTTCAATAGATAATTTAGGAATCAGTAAATGATGAAGAATCTGTTCATGGGACAGAGTCTGATGATGGGGAAAACAACAATGCAATTCTAGATCATGATGAGAACATATATGAACTCTTTTCCCTGAAGACATGCCTACCCATGTAAGGCCACAGAAGTTAAATGAGTTGGATGCTAAGAATGCAAAAGAGTTCTTTGATGAAGTCTGGAATACAAAATGGAAGGATGATTCCTATTCTATATCCAAGCACAATGTTGTTACTCATTTGGACACAGATGAAAAGAATATTCAGAATCCTGATGTAATGAATCATCTAAAAGCATCTACTCTTTTAGTCAGATCTCTACAGATAGCTCAAGAAGCTACTACTTCTCAAATCAATCAAATCAGTGATTCTTTTGTTACCACAAAGCTGACCATTGGTAAGGAAATTCAGAAGTAGAATGCACCTATTATAACGCCCTCCAGACCCGGGGTATAAGTCTGGGGGTTACTAGCTAATCACCAACCCTGTATAATCTGATTAACAATTATAAAGAAATAAAACTAAACCCCTTTAACACTAACCAGGATCTTTTTAGGTTGAAGTATGAAAACAAGAACCACTAACTACTTTATTAAAAACCAAATCCAAAATCTCACAAATTCTTTTTATTACAAACCATTGTCTAACCAATTTTAACTAATTTCATCTTTTATTCAAACACACACACTAACAATATACACACCACCTGTTCGGACAACTCAAAGCTTTCTTCCTGAATTGGGATCAACACTTTGGGTATGAGAGGATCCCGAGGCTTGACCCACTTCTTTACCACTCAAGTCCTGATGGGTTTCATATTCCTTCTTAACTGAAAACAATAAGGAGAATGACAAAAAAAGGGTGAGCCAACCATTGCTCAACAAGTCCGCAAAATATAAACAGTGTTAAGGCATTTTAAATGAATCCATAACCCGGGTATATATGCAAAGATATAACCCCGCGAGAATAGAAAGAAGGCCATTATTGGTGAATACAAATGAACTAAACTGGACTCAAGTTCGCATCTATACCCTACTGATCAACTAGGATACAGTGTAGATCTATATCTCACTATATAGATCCCGTCGGGCACCCAGGCACTACGGCCCATCTCAAAGATCCGAATATATTCCGGCCCTTAGGATTAAGTAAACTGAATCCCCAAAGTATCATTATCCAGTCCATAGAATAGCAACCGGAACAATCGGTATGCTTTGACACATTCTAATCACCAGAATATATCAATAATTGTGCGTAAAAATTGGAATGTAAATAATAAAGTCAAATGAAAAGGATAAGCAAGAATCGAAAGGAAATATGAACAAGAAAAATCAAAAAGACTGCAACCGTGATAAGAATTTGAAGAGAATATCACTATTCTTAAAAATAGAATAGAGGAGAAACTTGACTTCTGCGTGACTCACTACAATTAAATCACCTTCGTCTATCACCTACTCAACCTGCCTTGCTGGCTTAGCTTCTGTTAGCAAAATAGTCTGGTTAAGTCATTTTGTACTTCAATTGCATCTTGAATCGACTTCATTTCGTTCCTATTATCTACCCATACGCTTATGACTGACTCGTATATTACATATAAGCAAGTAAGAGTCGATTAACCACATAATACACATAAGCACATAAGCACATAATCATTTTTATAGTTAAAATAATTTTGAGAATCAAAATTGACTCGCTGATCGCTCCACTGATCACCATCTAACCCGTTTCCCATTTTTTTGGAATTTTTCGGACTCTTCTTAGCACACACTTCGACTGATAATCGAGCAAATATCAAATTCAACTAATTTCTAGAAGAAATTAGGTCTTAATATTATTTTTAATGAAAATAATTCATTTTTCTGAGTCAAAGGACTTTCGTTTCGCTCAAATCAAACTAACGGTCTAATTAATATCAATTAAACACTGATTATTCAATTTATTATTCAATATAAATAATTATTACAAATTTTTAAACCCTAAAATAATTTTTAAATATTATTTAAGAAAAATCAAAGTCAAAAATAATTTTTCTATAATTTTTGGAGTTAAAATGAATATGTTATGATTTATTGAAAGTTATTTGATTAATTATCGAAGTAATTAATCACTTTTAAGTAATTAATAAATAACTAATAACTAATAAATATTTAATAAGTAATTATTTGATAATCTAAAATAATTAATCCCTAATTATTAGGATTAATATTTATAACTCATTATTATTTACTCGATTAGATCGATTATTTATAAATAAATAATCAATATTATTAGCTGATACGTTAATTATCGAATAAATAAGTTATTATTCGAATCAGAATCCAATTCACCGATCAACTACTCGCATTAATACGAGTTACTCACCCTTCTCGTATAATTATTAACACATTACGATTATTATTATTACAATTTATACGATTTAAATCAACTATTTGTATTTAATTATTCGTTACGAATAATTATTACGATACTCTACGAATAATTAACTATTGCTCGAATAATAATAATCGAACTTATCGTTCAAGTACCCGCATAGATAAAAGTTACTCGTTTTATTCAACTAATTATCGAATCTTTAATCATATTATTCAATTATTTTTAATCCGATTTATTAATTAATTATTTATTATTAAATAATATATAAATTATTAAATTATTAAATAAACAGTTAAATAGTTATTAAATAATAATTTTTAAATTTTGAAATTAAGAAAATAATTTAGAAATTATTAATAATATCTTTCAGAATTTAAAACCGATTTTTATTTGATTTTTAGAATTAATAAAAACTAATTTTGATTTTATAAAATATAAATAATTAATTAAAATTCAAAAACAGGAAATAGGAAATGGATTTGGGGATTGAAGGATCAAACTCGGGTCGTTTCACGGGTCAACCGGGTGGACCACGGGTCGCCAAGAACAGCCGCCCGGTTGCCCAGAATCCGGCACCGGGGCCTGTTTCCGGCGAGGCTCAATCGAAGCCAACACGTAATGGTTCGACACCGTTCTTGCTGCCAACACGTTCCCCTCGACTCCGTCATCACAACCACCCATCCTGCAACCACCGACGATAGCTCCGTCGTCTTCTCCGGCAACAACTAGACAAAAACCGGCAGAACTCCGGCCAAAAACACGATCCTTCGTTTTTGTATACCAAACTTAAAGATTATTATACGAATATAAAGCTGTTTAATTCTACAATCAAACCCAGCCATCAATAACAATCAAAACATCACCAAAATCATAAAAAAATGAATCAAAAATTCTGCTAAACCCACGAACTCTAACCATACCCTCCCGGGGTTATACCGATCAATTGAATACTCAAATTCATTCCTAAGACTCAGGGGAAGCTATACGAACCATCAAAATCATCAAACAATTCAAGAATAAAAAACGCCTAATTCGACTATAAACCCTAAAAATACGAATTGAAAATCAAAGATATAAATCATGAAATTGATTATACCAATCGAAAGTAGAGAACAAGAGCTTTGCAATGACTACTTACATGCTTGATTTGGAGATTAGAATCACGATCAAATCGCTGGTGGAAGTCAAGAACACCAAACCCTAATTTCTGGAAATTGGGAATAATTGCAGAATTTTCTGATTTTAATTAAATAAATTAATAATAATTAGGGTATTTATAGCTGCAAAATTAATACTACTAAATAAAATTAAGGGGCTAATTATACATCTAATAAAAATATTTGGCCCTAATTTTCATAAAATTTGGATATTAAAATTTAATTTATAAATATTTTATATATACAATATATATGCCAAAATTTTCCGAAAATTATGAATAATGCAAAAATACAAAGAAATGGTATAAATAAAAGTCATATAATTTTATAAAAATAAAAATGTGATTTTTGTGGGGTTTTGAACACCCAATGGGGCCCGGAAAAGTCATTTTTCGCAAAACGAGAAAATTTATAAAATATCTAGATGTTCTGAATAATGCGATGGTAAAAGCCGTTTGATGAAAAATAAGGCCCATTATTTGATTTGAAATACTGGCTTTAAAACCATGGTTTGGGTCGTAAAACGTTTGAAATGAAAGCGATGAATGCAAAAATAAAATATCTAAAAAATATCTTAAAATACTGAAATGACACGAAATACACATAACACGTAACAATTAGGGTTTGACAGATAATTGCACATAAATGACACATTAACATACATCATTTATTATAAATATGATATAATACAGACGTAAGATTCCTAGTCGTTACATCCTTCCCCCCTTAATAGGATTCTGTCCTCAGAATCTTACTATGAAAATAAATGAGGATATTTTTCTAACATTTCACTCTCAAGTTCCCAGGTTGATTCTTCAACCATAGGGTTTCGCCACAAAACTCGCACTAAAGATACAGACTTATTTCTCAATACTTTCTCTCGCCTATCTAAAATTCTTACCGGCTATTCTACAAAAGACAAATCAGGTTGGATATTTATCGGTTCATACTCGATTACATGCCTAGAATCAGGATTATATCGCTTAAGCATCGACACGTGAAACATATTATGAATATGTTGCATATGAGGCGGTAAAGCTAATTCGTACGCAACTTTTCCCACCTTTTTCAAAATTTCAAACGGTCCGACGTATCGTGGCTTCAATTTACCCTTGTTACCAAATCTGGTCAATCCTTTCCATGGCGATATTTTGAGTAATATGTGTTCTCCTTCCTGGTAGTCCATATCCTTCCTTGTCTGGTCTGCATATTTGCGTTGCCTATTTTGTACTGCATCGAGTCATTTTTGAATAAGTTCAATCGTTTCTTTAGTCTGTTGGATTAATTCTGGACCTAAAATCTTGCATTCTCCAACCTCATCCCAATATACTGGTGATCTGCATTTTTTTCCGTATAATGCTTCGTACGGTGGCATTCCAATGCTGGCGTGATAACTGTTGTTGTAAGAAAATTCCACCAAAGGTAAGTGTTCATCCCAATTGCCTTCAAAATCAATCGCACAAACTCGTAGCATGTCTTCAATCGTTTGGATAGTTCTTTCACTTTGTCCATCGATTTGCAGATGATACGCGGTACTCATGTTTAATTTTATTCCAAGACATTCCTGAAATTGTCTCCAAAATCTTGAGTTGAAACGGGGATCTCGATCAGACACGATAGATATTGGAACTCCATGTCGCATCACAATTTCTTTGAGATACAAGTGCACTAGCTTGTCGAGTGAAAATCTTTCGTTAATCGGTAGAAAATATGCCGACTTCATAAGTCTGTCAATGATTACCCATATCGCATCATGATTTGCTTTAGTTCTTGGTAGTCCTACCACAAAATCCATCGCTAGATGTTCCCATTTCCATTCTGGAATATCTAATGGTTATAATAATCCGCTCGGACGTTGATGTTCTGCTTTAACTCACTGGCGTGTGTAGCATTTACTTACCCATTCTGCTATTTCCTTCTTCATGTTCGGCCACCAAAAGTTTTCCTTCAGATCGTGATACATTTTTGTGCTTCCTGGATGGATGAAATACTTCGAACTGTGCGCATCTCGCAATATTTCTTCTTTCAATTTTGCCACGTTAGGAATCCAGATTCTCGATGCAAAGCGTAAAATTCCTTCATTATCTTTCTGAGTTGTGATTTCTTCTCCCTTTAAGTCGTCATTTTGACTCATCACTTCTTCTTGACAGCGGCAAATCTTCTCTAGCAACTCTGGTTGGAAAGTCATAGCGTAGATAGCTTTTGTAGATTCATTGGGAACACGAATTCCGATTTCCAATTTGTTAAATTCCTTAGCTAATTCTTCGCATGAAGTTAGCAAATTCAATCTTTCTTTCCTGCTCAACGCATCTGCCACAACATTTGCTTTACCTGGATGATAACTGATCGTAACATCGTAATCCTTAATCAATTCCAGCCATCGACGTTGATGCATGTTCAGTTCCTTTTGCGTAAAGATATACTTCAGACTTCTATGATCCGTGTAAATTTCACATTTTTCACCGTAGAGATAGTGTCTCCAAAGTTTTAACGCAAATACGATCGCTGCTAATTCCAGGTCATGCGTAGGATATTTCTGCTCATGAGGTTTAAGCTGTCTCGAAGCATATGTAATGACGTTACCATGTTGCATCAATACACATCCTAATCCGCGATATGAAGCATCATTGTAAATGATAAAATTTCCATGCTCGTCTGGTAATACGAGTACAGGTGCAGTTACTAACCGATTCTTCAGCTCTTGAAAACTTTCTTCACACTTGTCGTCCCATACGAACTTTCACTTTTTCGAGTTAACTTGGTTAACGGCGTTGCTATTTTCGCAAAATCTTTGACAAATCTTCTATAATATCTGCCAATCCCAAGAAACTTCGAACTTCTGTCGGTGTCTTTGGTCTTTCCCAATTCAACACTGCTTCAATCTTCGCTGGATCGACTTGGATGCCTTCTCTACTAATGATGTGTCCTAGAAATTGTACTTCCTTTAACCAGAATTCACATTTCAAGAATTTCGCATAAAGTTGCTCTTTCTTCAAAATTTGTAAAGCTATCCTCAAGTGCTCAGCGTGCTCTTCTTCCGTCTTTGAGTAAATCAAGATGTCATCAATAAATACGATCATAAATTTGTCCAAATATTTCTTGAATACTCTGTTCATCAGATCCATGAATGTTGCTGGCGCGTTAGTCAAACCGAATGCCATTACAAGAAACTCGTAATGTCCATATCTCGTACGAAATGCAGTTTTGGGAATATCTTCAGCTTTAATCTTCAATTGATGATAACCTGATCGCAAAGCTATCTTCGAAAACCATGCGTCTCCTTTTAGTTGATCGAACAAATCGTCAATTCTCGGTAAAGGATACTTATTTTTGATAGTGAGCTTATTCAATTCCCGATAGTCGATGCATAATCGCATGCTTCCGTCTTTCTTCTTCACGAACAATACCGGTGCACCTCATGGAGCTACACTGGGTCGTATGATGCCTCTGTCTAGAAGATCTTGCAGTTGCGTTGATCATTCTTTCATCTCGACTGGAGCCATTCGATATGGAGCTTTCGAAATTGGTTCTGTACCTAGTGCTAGATCAATCGTGAACTCAATTTCTTGATCTGGTGGTAACCTTGGAAGCTCGTCTGGAAAGACGTCCAGAAATTCACGTACAACTGGAATGTCTTTTATTTTGGGACTTCCTTTTTCAGTATCCAACATGTAAGCTATGTATATCTCGCATCCTTGTCGAAGCAATCATTTGGTCTGCATCACTGTAACAAATTTCTTCCGCTGTTTTTCGCCCTTGAATATTACCGTTGCATTTTCCGCAGTTCGCAATTTGACTTTCTTATTCGCGCAATCGATCTGAGCATTATGACACGCTAACCAGTCCATTCCCAAAATGACATCAAACTCTACTAGCTTAAAAGAAATTAAGTCTACAGGAAAAATGATGTCTAGTTATAATTAACGTCTCGCCCAACCATTCGATTTCGCAATATAACTTATCAAGAAATTCTTCGGAAATAAATGAACGGGTAGCTCCAGAATCAATTAATACTTTTGAATCTACGGAATTCACCAAAAGCGTACCTGCAATTACACGACTTTGCACTGCTTCTTTCATTGTCATGTTGAAAGTCCTTACTCTGGGTTAATTAAGCGGCGGTGGCGGAGGTAATGCCAATACTTTCGGAATACTGGCTGCCATTGCTGGTCCTTTACAATTTCTAGCGATATGCCCTTTCTTTCCACATTGGTAGCAAGTGATTTCGGATGTCTTTCTTGTTGGATATTCGTTAGAATAGTGCCTTTTCTACTTGCATTTAAAACATGTCACGTCTGCTTTAATACAAATGCCGGTGTGCTTGCGTCCACAAGTTCTGCAGTACGACATTGGGACCTTGACAATTCCCTATTGTTTGGGGGCTTGGAAATGATTACCCGCTTTCTGGGTACCTTGTCCTATCCTTTTGAAATTCAAATTTGTCCGGGCTTGAAATCCCGGCTTCCTACTGGAGCGGTCTTGGAAACTTCCCTGTCCTCTATCCCCTTGAGATCTTTCACTTTCCCCTTCGATGATCAAGGCTTTCTGGACTACGGCAGTATACATCGTTAATTCAAAAGCTGCAACTTGTCCACGGATCCACGGTCGTAATCCCTCTTGAAACCTTTGAACTCGTTTCTCTTCAGTATCCACTTGTTCTGGGACAAACCTAGCCAATTCAGTAAATTTGGCTTCATACTCTGTCACAGACATACTTCCCTACTTCAGTTCCAAAAACTTTATCTGCATTTGATTTCTCACGTAGCGAGGAAAATGTTTCTCTAAAAACAACTCTTTAAACCTATCTCATGCAATAACATCTTCACCCTCTAAAGCCTTTTTAGATTCCCACCAATAATTTGCTTCTTCTTTCAACAAATAACTAGCAAAGTCAGTCTTCTGATCTTCACCTATCTTCACTAGTGCAAACGCTTTCTCTATTTCCTTTAACCAGGTGGTGGCTTTAATAGGATCGGCTGACCCATCAAATTCTCGAGGTTTAACCGATTGAAACTGTTTAAAAGTAACAACAGGTAATGCTGGTGGTATCTGGGGCTCAGGACGAGGTGGTTTTTGTAACATTTGTTGTTGAATTTGCGGTTGTTGATGCTGCATCTGTTGCTGCATCATTACCATCTGTTGTTGCATCAGATAGAACATTTGATTCATGGTCTCATTAGTCTGTCCTTCGGAATTGCTGCTAGAAGTCTCAGCCCTAGTCTTTCTTTTTGGTGCCATCTTTTGATAATAAAACAAATGATATTTCTTTAACAGTTTACTAAACAATTAACAGTAAGTAAGAAAACAATTTATCTTGTAATAACAACATGATTTAAGTAATGAAAATAGTTGCTGAATAAAAAACTGGAAATGTAAGCAGTTAAATAAAATGGTTGTTCTTTTTTTTCAAGAATTATAATATGAGAAGCTGTAAAACAATAAAGTGAAGATAAATGCTGTAAAATTGTAAAAACTGAAATTTAAATAAAAGAAATTTGAAAAAGTTCATTTTATATAAATGACACCAGCCTCAGGTGTAAATGCTTTATACAAAAAGTCTCGCTCTGCTGGTTATCACCGCAGCTACAAGTCATACTACCACTACATGTCAAACTACTACTACAGGTCAAACTACTACAGGTTAAGCTGCTAATACACACATACACACTACTCACTAGGTTATACTATGCTGCCTCTATATACATCTGTACTCTGAAGTCACTGTCTCAAAACCCAGGCAGAATACGCCTCAGCTCATCCCTAAGTGCCTGGACCACGGTCTGTGCCAAACGAAATATCCCGTAGAACTCTGCGAAAGAAGGTGGTCCCTCATGGGTCAAATCATCGAGCTCCCAAGTGGCACTCATCAGAACCGACTGCAATCGTTGTTTTATATAGTAATCTGGATGTAGTGCCGCTAACGGTCCTCTATCCCTCTGGTCAAACAAATGCATAATCTCTCGGCACTGTGCTCTCCAATACTGCACATCATCCCTCATAACCATGTACTCATGGTATGGTACCATATACGGCTGTACAACCTGACCTACTGACTCCTGTGAAGGAACCTGTTAGGGCAAAATCACGTGCTAATAATACACACAAGTATACGCGTTCGCAAGTAATATAGAATACTTTCTAGACCGTTCCCACAGAGACTCAGACTAATTATGTTCAATTAAACTCACTCACCAATGTATGATTACTTCTCAATGTTAAGACAATAACACTTAGAGTTGATTAACTAATTATTAACTTCAATTAACTACTATAATTAACCACTTAATTAACACTCAGAATTAACAATATTAAAACACTCATGAGATCACAACTTTATTACTACTTCCTTCAATAGCTATTATTATTACCCTTAGCATGCAATAGTGATGATATTAATCGAATAACACGAAACTGATAAAAGCCAACTTTCATTGTACTAATACCATTCTACCAAACATCCACAATTAAGATAGAAGTTGAATAGGCATCAATTATGTTGAGTCCCTATATGTCTACAGAAATTGACAACATAACGATTTAAGCACAAGTTATTCCTTTTGATTACACAGGGCGAATAAAACTGTTAGAGTTACCCACTAATCATGAATATTCATACATGAACCTATGCTAGAATGGCAAGTTCTAAATCTCAAGATCCACCGTCGCTTCACAAAGGATTAACACCCTATCTTATATGTTCACGACGCACATAAGACGAATACGCACAACCAATACTAGATATCATACAATCATCACACACTAAGGTATTAAACAACTAACTAAAGAATTCCATAGTAAATCCGTTACGACCCCATGATCACGATTAGCCCATGATAGCACTTATCGTCATCATGGGTTCATATGAAAACATGATAAATAAACACTAGAGAATAATAACTAAAACTACTTATATAAACCTAGAGTATGTCACAAGAGTAAATAGGTTCAAAGTAAGAAAACTAGCATCCAACGTTATAACAAAATAAAGAATCACAACAAAATATGCTTCCTCTTCATTGCGGTGTGCTAAAACGGTCTTCTTCCTTATCTCCTTCGCTCCTTGATTAATACAACGATCCAACCTTCGTGAAACATCTCTGAAAACTACTTATATAGGATTCCCATAAAACCCAGATAGCTCAAAAGTTGGAAGCCAAACAGAAATAGGAGTCTAAATAATTATTCTGAATTTACGACCCTGCGCGGCCGCTCAGCATAGCTGGGCGGGCGCTCAGCTTCCTGTGCGGCCACTCAGTAGAGCTGAGCGGGCGTTCAGACCCTTTCTGGAAAAATGATCTGTTTTGCTCCGTTTCTTCGCTGCAATCTGCTCCTACCTTCCCACTTGCAATGCTAAACACATGCCAAGGCTTATTATTGATGAATTCTCTCCCGAAATGCAACTAATACCCTGAAATGCACAAACACTAGAAAAATGCACCAAATACACAAAATACTAGATTTCAAGACACCAATTTAAGCTATTATAAGACGTTCTAAGTGGTATAAAATGCCCCTTATCACACCCCCAAACTTAAATTGATGCTTGTCCTCAAGCGTCACAGACTCAAAAACAAAATAAAAAAAACATGCATGAATGCAACCTATATGAAATGCACCGATCCCCCTTACTACGACCAAAACAACCAACTTACGACATCTCAACAAATGCGATTAGGCGAATAAAGATCAATTAAATCATGCAAACTAACATACAACCAGAAATGTGGTGTGTGCAGATGCTTAACAGATATGCTTCAGAACTAGATCAATTATCATGACTCAACTATTCTCAAGGCAATCACACGATTATACGAAGAATAAAAATTCTAGGCACAAAGTGACTTATAACACTTCAAGACTCCTGGAGCTTATTACGGAATCATGCTTTTATTTATAACAAAAATGCTTATTTGACCGTGCAATGAGTGAGGTCAACAAAAGACTTATACAATGGCATCCATGTAGCGAGCGTTAGGTTAGCGGATCCCAGACTATAAAAGCCTTAGGTCACTAGGCACAAAGTCCCCTAAGAACTTAATAACTTGAATACCAAAGAGCCCACTCGTGATCAATTATGCATTAACTCTTTATTTTTTTTTTATTTTTTTTTTCAAAATTTCTGAGCAAGTGCGTTTCGCTCCATCTTGCTCAACCCTAGACTACTCGCATAAACATACGAGCCGGCTACTAGCCATTTGACGCCTAGCCACAATTAGCAACGAATTCCATTTTTCACTCCATTTTTTGCTTTTCATGCCTTTTATCACTAAGAACCTATTATAAAATTCTAAGCATAATAAATAGATTAACCTCGAAAACCATCAAACCATAACAACCATCTAGTCCTCTTAAGCATTCCCTAAGACATAGTGAAATTACAAGTGTTTCTAGTATGCATATCAACCTACACGATTCAACATCACTTTAACGCTATCACTACACTCGCATCAACATCACAAATCAATTGGTAAATCAGCGCAAAAGGGATCATGGCATATGCATGAGCTACATGACATGATAAACAAATAAAGCTATAAATAAATAAATAAATAAAAAACTATATGGCAAAAATTATGCAATTATATGAACTAAACTATCACGAATATGCAACTATATGACACACACACAAAATATTCCTTAACTACCACCCCCAAACTTAAAATCTTCACTATCCCCAGTAAAGGTAGTAGAAAGAAACACAGGGTATACCTACTCAGAGAGATCATCATCATCATCACCCTCAGAGGGAGGTGTATCAGGAGGCGGATATGCAGAGTCCTCACCAAAAACTGGCCACTGAATGTCAGCTCCAAGGCCTCGAAAAGCAGTCCCTAGTGCAAGGGTGAGCTCCTGAGCAAACCTGCTCTGTGTCTCGTACATAGCGTCCATCCTCTATGACAGCCTCCTATACTAGACATCAGCCATCCCAGCACCCTCCTGAGCTCTAGAAGAACCAGCCTCATCTCGCCCTGGCCTCGCCATGGAAGCACCTTGTGCTGGACGCCCTCCTGGAAGACGATAACCCAGCCCATGCTCCTCGGGCTCACCACCGGTCCACTCCTGCATCGCATGTAGAGTCCCGGAATCAATAGGAGCGGCCAACAACTGCAACTACTCATGAGACGTCCACTGAACGCCCACCGCTCGGCAGAGCTTGGTAACCGTGGATGCATACGGGATGTTCATGTGCTTAGCTCCCCTTAAAAACTTCAGGATTCCTTGGTAGATGAACTCACCAAGGTCCACATAGTACTCCTCATTTAAAATTCCCCACAACAACTGTGCTCTCCCAACTGTGACCTCATGTGCATGCGAAGTAGGCAAAATATTGGCACAAATAAAAGCATTCTATGCATGGGCGTACCTATTCATGGCGATCGCCGGAAAGTGACGATACTCATTAGTTCCAGTCTTGAAGGTCCAAACTGTGCCCGACCTACAGAGAGTAGCACAAATCAATCCAAGTCAAAATCTTCAGCAGTCTTATCATTCCAGTTCTCCTATGTGGGCTTCCTCTGCCTCTACCCAATCATACGGCGAATCGCCGCAGGGTGATAATCAACCGTCATCCCCCGGACCACAAAATACCCATTCTTCTCGGCCTTTACGTTCGCATAGAACTCGCGAACCATGCTCATCGGCACTACTTCAGGAGACTCAAAAAAAGCAATCCACCCCTTCTCCACAATCATAGGCAACAACTCACCATCCCTCCCTGATGGTAAGAATCCCCTCTCCTTCAAAATTGGCTTCCCCAGAAGCCTAGTGTACTCTTCCTCAGCAGCCCTATCATTTAAACAAGGCCTCGCAGCAGTACCCCTCGAGAAATCAGCAGTAGGGACAGTGCTGCTGCTATCGATAGTCCTTGCTCTCTTGGGTGCCATCGAAACTGAGTAAAAGTGCTTGAGATTTGTGTTTTTATGTTTGGGAGAGAGTTTAAGGGTTGAAAGTGTATGGGGGATATATAGGATGTGTGTATGTATATATAGGTTAGGGATTAGGGTAAAAATTGATTAGGAGTGGGTTTGATGGGTTAAAATCATGGGGTAATGGGGAAATAGGTCGTGGGTTTATGGTCTGTATTTTCTTTTTTATTTTTCTGATTTTTTTTTTATTTTTATTGAACTTAAAAATATTCTTCCAGTCGGCCCCTGAGCGGTCGCTCAGCAGAGCTCGGGCGCTCAGGGAGCTTCTGGAAAAAAAAATTTAGGCTCCATTTTTCTGATTTTTTTGTGGTTTTGGATAGGTTATTAACTTCTAAGGGTTCCTGTAACAACAAATCATGGGTTGCCTCCCACGAAGCGCTTCTTTTTCGTCATTAGCTTGACGTTGCGTACCTTCCTCAAGTTGACAATAAAACGGCACTAACCACTTCCCGGTTTGCTTTGTCCCCATAGTAGTGCTTCAACCGCTGACCATTAACCTTGAATGCTTGGTCCGGATCATTCTCAAAAATCTCCACCGCTCCATGTGGAAACACAGTTTTGACAATAAAAGGTCCCGACCACCTTGATTTCAACTTCCCAGGAAAAAGTCGGAGACGAGAGTTGAATAAGAGAACTTGTTGTCCCGGCACGAATAACTTAGGATGTAGCTTCCTGTCGTGCCACCTTTTCACCTTTTCCTTGTACATTTTGTTGTTCTCGTACGCTTGGAGTCGAAATTCATCAAGTTCATTAAGTTAAAGCATTCGCTTCTTTCCAGCTGCATCTAGATCCAGGTTCAACTTCTTCAACGGCCAATAGGCCTTATGCTCAAGCTCCGCAGGTAAATGACATCCCTTACCATACACAAATCAAAATGGGGACATCCAAAGTGGAGTCTTATATGTTGTTCTGTAAGCCCAAACAACTTCATCGAGCTTTAAAGACCAATCCTTCCTTGACGGACAAACAAGCTTTTCTAAAATGCGTTTGATTTCTCTGTTAGACACTTCCGCTTGACCATTTGTTTGCGGATGATAGGCAGTAGCAACTCGATGGTTCACATTGTAGCGCTGCATCATAGAAGTAAACTTACGATTGCAGAAATGCGACCCTTCATCACTTATGATTACTCGTGGCGTTCCAAACCTTGTGAAAATCTGCTTATGAAGAAAATTTAACACTGCCTTTGCATCATTAGTCGGTAGAGCTTTGACTTCTACCCATTTTGAGACATAATCGACTGCCAGAAAGATGTACTGATTATTGCAGGATGAGACAAAAGGCCCAATGAAATCGATTCCCCAAACATCAAAGATCTCGACTTCAAGCATCACATTTAACGGCATCTCATCCTTTCTCGTAAGATTTCCCACTCTTTGGCAACGATCACACCTTAAAACGAACTGATGAGCATCCTTAAATAAAGTAGGCCAGAAAAAACCTGCTTGTAGAATACGAGCTGTCGTCTTCTCACCACCATAGTGTCCACCATAAACTGTGGAGTGACAGTCTCGTAATATCCCCTCCGTCTCACAGAATGGGATACATCTCCTGATGATCTGGTCAGCTCCCTGTCTAAACAAATACGGTTCATCCCACATATACCACTTCACCTCATGCAGAAACTTCTTCTTTTGAGCTGTGGTCAAATTAGGAGGCGTTATATTGCTGACAAGATAATTCACAATATCTGCGAACTATGGCTCTTCCTCCTGAAATGCGAACAACTGCTCATCCGGAAAAGATTCATTGATCAATGTCTTATCATGTGAAGTAGACTCAGGATTCTCCAATCTAGAGAGATGGTCAACTACTTGATTCTCAGTACCTTTTCGATCCTTGATCTCTAACTCAAATTCCTGTAGCAAGAGCACCCAACGAATGAGTCTCGGCTTCGAATCCTTCTTGGAAACCAAATAGCGAATGGCCGCATGATCAGTGAATACTGTCACTTTTGTCCCAAGCAAATAAGATCGAAATTTTTCGAAACCAAACATTATCGCCAAGAGCTCCTTTTCAGTAGTGGTGTAGTTCATTTGGGCCCCATTTAAGGTCTTGCTAGCATAGTAGACCACATGAAAAAGATTATTCATGCGCTGCCCAAGAACTGCGCCTACCGCATAATCACTCGCATCACACATTATCTCAAAAGGTTCTGCCCAATCAGGCGTTGTAATAACTGGTGCAGTTATCAAACTCTTCTTAAGAGTTTCGAATACCGTTAAGCAGTCATCATCAAATTTGAAAGGCACAACCTTCTCAAGCAAGTTGCACAGTGGCTTAGATATCTTTGAAAAGTCCTTGATGAAACGCCGATAAAAACCCGCATGACCAAGAAAACTACGGATTCCTTTCACAGAAATAGGTGGTGGAAGATTTTAAATGACACCCACTTTGGCTTTGTCCACCTCAAGACCCTTGCTAGAGACCTTATGCCCAAGAATAATGCCTTTACGCACTATAAAATGACATTTTTCCCAATTGAGCACCAAATTAGTTTCCATACACCTTTTGAGCACTGCACAAAGATTATTCAAACATTCATCATACGAATGTCCAAAGACGGAGAAGTCATCCACGAACACCTCGACATTATTTCCAATCATGTCAGAGAATATAGCCATCATACATCTCTGAAAAGTGGCCGGTGCGCCACATAACCCAAACGAAACTCTGCGAAAAGCAAACGTGCCAAATGGACAAGTGAAGGTAGTTTTTTCTTGATCCTCTGGTGCAATACAAATCTGATTATACCCTGAATAGCCATCTAGAAGATAATAATACTCATGATCGGCCAACCTGTCAAGCATCTGATCAATAAACGGAAGCAGGAAGTGATCCTTCCTTGTGGCCTTGTTTAACTATCTGTAATCCATGCATACTCTCCATCCTGTGACTGTTCGAGTGGGGATGAGCTCGTTCTTTTCATTTGCTACCACAGTGATACCTCCTTTCTTAGGTACATATTGCACGGGGCTCACCCAAGAACTGTCATAAATAGGATAAATGATTCCTGCATCCAGCCACTTCAGAATTTCTTTCTTTACCACCTCTTTCATGATAGGATTAAGTCTGCGCTGTTGCTCAATAGTCGGCTTACTACCCTCTGTTAGGGCGAAAACACGCGCTAATATTCACGCAAGTATATGTGTTCGCAAGTAATATAGAATACTTTCTAGTTCGTTCCCACAGAGACTCAGACTAATTATTGTTTAATTAAACTCATGCACCAACGTATGATTACTTCTCAATGTTAAGACACTAACACTTAGAATTGTTACCTAAATATTAACTACAATTAATTACTTAATTAATCACTTAATTAACACTTCAATTAACAATATTAAAACACTCATGAGATCACAACTTCATTACTACTTCCTTCAATAGTTATTGTTATTACCTTTAGCATGTGACAGTGATGATATTAATCGAATAACACGAAACTGATAAAAGCCAACTTTCATTGTACTCATACCATTCTACCAAGCATCCACAATTAAGATAGAAGTTTAATAGGCATCAATTATGTTGAGTTCCTATATGTCTACAGAAATTGACAACACAACGATTTAAGCACAAGTTATTCCTTTTGATTACACAGGGTGAATAAAACTGTTAGTGTTACCCACTAATCATGCACATCATACATGAACCTATGCTAGCATGGCAAGTTCTAAATCTCAAGATCCACCGTCGCTTCACAAGAGATTAACACCCTATCTTATATGTTCGCGACGCACATAAGACGAATACGCACAACCAATACTAGATATCATACAATCATCACACACTAAAGTATTAAACAATTAACTAAAGAATTCTATAGTAAATCTGTTGCGACCCCATGATCACGATTAGCCCATAATAGCACTTATCGTCATCATAGGTTCATATGAAATCATGATAAACAAACACAAGAAAATAATAACTAACTAATTATATTAAATCAGAGTACGTCACAAGAGTAATTAAGTTCAAAGTAAGAAAACTAGCATCCAACGTTACAATGAAATAAGAATCACAAGAAAGTATGCTTCCTCTTCGTTGCAGTGTGCTAAAACGGTCTTCTTCCTTATCTCCTTTGCTCCTTGCTTAATACCACGATACAACCTCGTGAAAACGTCTCCAAATCTACTTATATAATAGTCCTATAAAAGTCAGATTACATAGAAGTTGGAAGCCAAACAGAAGTAGAAGTCTAAGAATAATTATTTAATTTCCCGACCCTGCACGGCCGCTCAGCTATGCTGAGCGGGCGCTCAGCTTTCTGCGCGGCCGCTCAGCATAGCTGAGTGGGCGCTCAGGACCCTACTGGATTTTTCTTGAGTTTGCTCCGTTTCTTCGCCGTAATCTGCCCCTTTCTTTCTTCTCGCAATGGTGAACACATGCCAAGGCTTATTCTTGATGATTACTCCTCCGAAATGCAACTAATACCCTGAAATGCATAAACACTAGAAAAATGCATCAAATATACAAAATACTTGATTTCAGGGAACCAATTTAAGCCATTTTAAGATGTTCTAAGTGGTATAAAATGCCACTTATCACACCCCCAAACTAAAATTGATGCTTGTCCTCAAGCGTCACAGACTCAAAAAAAAATAAAAATAAAATGCATGAATGCAATCTATATGAAAATGCAGCGATCCCCCTTACTACGAACAAACCAACTAAATTGTAACATCTCAACAAATGCAGTTGATAGGGATAAATAAATTATGTTTGTATAATTAAATTCTGCATTAATTGTACAAACTGTGGGCTGCCAGGCCCAATAAAAAGATATATGATACTCAGACCAGAAAGGTTAAGCCTGATGGACCAGATCAGGCCTGATGGAATAAAAAAGGCCCAAAAGCCCTGATTATTAATTAATTTCGTAATTAATTAATAAGGGACAAATCAGATGTTGAAAAGAGTCCCGATAAGGATATAAATCCTTGGAGATTAGCCTCAAGGGGACCTAAAAGGATAAGGAATCAGTTTCCTACTATCTAGGACTCCAAAGTCCATTCAAATATGAGACTTGCCCACCAAGTCTCCTATACCAAGTCCAATTCAAGGACTCCCAACATTTATATAAGGGGTCTCACCCCCACCAATCAGAACTACGTTTTTTGGCTTGATTCTCTAATTCACAGAGATACGTAGGCATCTCGTAAAGGCAGATTGAGTCACGAAACACGAGAGCAGCCATTAAAGGCCTTGAGCTCCCGAATCTTAGTATTAAATACAGCAAGTAATACCTTGGTTTTTTATCCATAACATTTGGCGCCGTCTGTGGGAAAAACACGGAACAACAACCATGGCGAGAACACGGAGAACAACCAGCACTCTAGAGGAGGGAACACCATCAGGGACAACCCAGGTGATTTCATCAACCGTGGAGGTTCCTCCCCATTCAACTTATGCATCTACTCAGGGGGAAGCCCAGACAGGGGCAACTCAACCTCAGCCACAAGGGACAACTCCCCCGACTATTCAAGGTACGAATCCTCAAGTTCAACAAGTACATATACCTGTGAATTCTCGACCCGTCGGGTATGAATATTCAACTGTTGTTACTACTAACCCCCCTTATGGGATGCCCCTTCACCCTGAGGTTGGAGGAAGCGGATATGCTGGGCGAAGTGAAGCACGAGGGCGGTCGCCCCCCTATATACGAGGTTTGGATCCTATCCCTGAGGATCGGGAATTTTCTGGTCCATACACTGAGAGAGACTCCGAATCTTCGGATGATGAAGTGGCCCCGAGGAGGAGGCGTCCTGGAAAAGAGCCAATGGCCGATGGAAGGCAACGCCCCCAAAGCACCCCAGGGGCGAATCCCCAAGAAGTGCAGGAAAAGATCAGGGCTCATGAGGCTGAAATCCAAAGGCTGAGGCGTGACTTGGAGGCTCACCAAGCCACCAGAACCCACATACCACCTAGGGGGAGAAATCTTCCTCCTATCATAGACCTGGATGGTCCGGTAAGAAGAAGGGCTGCTGTCCCAAGAACTGATCCAAGCAATTTCCTTCCCCTTGGAGATCCTGATGATCCAACTCCACCCTTCACAGAAGAGATAATGAATGCCCATATCTCAAGGAAATTCAAGATGCCCACTATCAAAGCCTATGATGGCACGGGAGACCCCGCTAATCATGTTAGGACATTCTCTAATGCACTGCTGCTGCAACCCGTGAATGATGCTATAAAATGTCGGGCCTTTCCTCAAACCCTGTCGGGTATGGCTCAAAGATGGTACAGTCGCCTACCCCCGAATTCTATTGGATCATTCAGAGAATTAAGTCAGGCTTTTATTAAGCAATTCATCAGTGGAAGAGTCCATGAGAAAAGTTCAGCATCTCTTATGAGTCTTGTGCAGGGAGCTAAGGAATCCTTAAGAGATTACCTGAATCGTTTTACAAAGGAGGCTTTAAAAGTCCCAGACCTTGATGATAAGGTAGCCATGATAGCACTGCAACAAGGAACTAGGGATGAGTTTTTTAAGATGTCTTTGGCCAAACGACCCCCTGAGAGCATGTTGCAGCTCCAAGAGAGGGCAGGGAAGTATATCAAGGTTGAAGAAAGTATGAGGAAGACCGTAGTAAGTAATGAGCCCACTGGAGGCAAGAAACGAAAAACTGATTTGGAGTATATCGCTAAGGACAAATATCCTAGAACCGAACAAAACCCTGATTCAACCCCCAAGAAGGGAGGACCTGGGAAAAAGTTCACTGAATACGCTAAGCTGAATGCTCCCAGAAGTCAGATTTTGATGGAGATTGAGAAAGATAGAGATATTCGCTGGCCTAAGCCCTTGAAGGCTGATCCCGCCAAGCTAGATAAGGGCAAGTATTGCAGGTTTCACAAAGATGTTGGCCATGACACCGATGAGTGTAGGCAGTTGAAAGATGAAATTGAGTTTTTGATTCGAAAAGGAAGATTGAACAAGTATACTGGAGATGGAGGGGACAGAAATAATAATGGAGGGAAGAACTTTGAAGATCGTAGGAGGGACCAAGATGATCAGGGGCGGAATCCCCAACCTAGAGGACCAGTTATAAACACCATTTATGGAGGGCCGAGACCTCGAGGGCCTGTGATAAACACGATCTTTGGAGGTCCAACTG